>NW_004526444.1:3753-4538 GCF_000260255.1 Octodon degus
GGGAACCGACGGGAGGCCAGGGCAGACGGGCGGGGGCCCGCGGGGGCGACTGGGATCGCGGCATAGCTGCCGGGGGAGCATGGAAGAAAGAAAAAAATGTGAAAAAATTCACAAAAAATTTTTAAAAATAGAAAAAAATTCAAAAAAATTTTAGGAATATCAATTTTAAAATATCGTCATGCGCATCCTAGGACAACCAAGCCCTAACCCTAATCATAACCCAGCTCGGAAACCGCTGAGCTAGGTAGCAGCCTAGCGGACAGCTCGGCTCCGTCGCTCTTAGCCTCTCGACCCCCGCGGGAGCCTTGGCGGGAGCCATTGGGCCCGCGGGAGCGCGTCATTGCCGCAGGAGCCAATAGGAGTGTAGCGTCGCCGCTGCGGGAGCCATTTTGGTAGTTTTTATCTATTTATTTACTTTTTTTTGTGGAAAGGGGAGCGTTTTTTTAGGAAAATGAATCAATACACAATGAGGAATGGGTCAAACCTGAATAAATATTGATAAAAATAAATAAATAAATCAGGCGGCCCCGTGGCCCACAAGATTCACCGGGAGCCAGGCCTCGCTGTCCCGGGAGCGCTTTAAACAGTACAGAAATCCAACCACGGGAGGGTTTCAAACCTGGAAGCGTGAAAATAAAGAAAAATACAGAAGGCAGGCCGGCGGGAGCCATTGGGATCGCAGCATCGCCGCCATGGGAGTGTGGAAGTAAGAAAAAATTTTGAAAAAATTCAAAAAAAAGTTTTAAAATTCGAAAAAAATTCAAAAAAATTTATGAATATAAATC
>NW_004526444.1:6428-7469 GCF_000260255.1 Octodon degus
TCCAGCTGGAGGTGCAGAGAAACAGCAGAAGGATGATCTCTCCCATTCATTCCTAAGGGAATAGAGCCAGAAACAAGTTTCCAGACTCCCGTGCCCTAAGGAGTCCTGCCTCTTTCCACTCCATGATTTTTTTTTTTTGTTGTTGTTGTTCCTTGAATGGCTTCAGGGCACTTTTGGCCAGCAGCAGAGTTGTGAGGTTCGAACTCCAGCAACCTGAGGCTGAGAGCTTTGGGGAAGCAGCCACTTAAAGGCCTGAGCTAGGGCCATGCCCCCCCATGATTTGTGTTTCTAAGTGTGAGTTCTTAGCCCAGAAGAGCCAGCTAAGCTCCAGCTTCTTTGGGAAGCAGGGATCACCAATGCCTGTTGCTGTGTAGAGTGAAAACTAGAACGCTGGCCAAAACGTCTCTTTTTTAACTAAAGTATTTCACAGTTCCACGCTGTGCCAAGAGTGGGAAATGATTCAGTCTCCTAGGAGAAAGCATCCCTGAAGTTTATGACTTTCCAGCTGGAGGTGCAGAGAATCAGCAGAAGGATATTCTCTCTTTCTTTCATTCCTATGGGAAAAGAGCCAGAAACACGTTTCCAGACTCCAGTGCCCTAAGGAGAGCTGCCTGTTTCCACTCCATGATTTGTGTTTGTAAGTGTAAGTTCTTAACGCAGAAGAGCCATCTCAGCTCCAGCTTCTTTGGGAAGCAGGGATCACCAATTACTGTTCCTGTTACAGCGAAACGAACAACTCTGGCTAAAATGCCACTTTTGTCACTAAAGTATTTCACGGTGCTGGCTGTGCCAAGAGTGGCAAATCATTCACTCTCCTAAGAGAAAGCATTCGTGAAGTTTGTGACTTTCCAGTTGGAGGTGGAGAGAAACTGGAGAAGGATGTTCTCTCCCATTCATTCCTCTGGGAAAAGAGCCAGAAAAACGTTTCCAGACTCCCATGCCCTCAGGAGAGCTTCCTGTTTCCACTCAATGATTTGCGTTTCTAAGTGTGAGTTCTTAACTCAGAACAGCAAGCTAACTTCCATCTTCTTGGGGAAGCAG
>NW_004526445.1:0-576 GCF_000260255.1 Octodon degus
TAGGACAGTTTCAATAATAAACACATTCCACATCATTGTCTCACTGGTTATTCACTGTACAAGATGCAGAAATGACACCCTATCCACAAATACTTTTAGAACAAATATTCTTATTCATTGAATTAAGAGAATGCTGCTATATATCTATCCTAACTATATTGAATATACACATACAAAATGAGCATTCATTTCTATCCCCTTCTTTGTTCAGTTTTGTCAGAGAAGGATATTCCATTGTCATTTAAATATTGTAGGTAATATTTAAATGCTGTAGGTACGTGAATTCAGAAAAATATTCCAATATAGTTCAGTAGTCCATAATAGTAATGGGTCATCTGCAGGACTGGCAATATCAGAAGTTGTTGACCCTTTACAGCCCAGCATACCAACATGGCTTCACCCCTTATACCTCATTTTTTTACCTTTACTGGATGGGTAAGACCAAGATAAAGCAAGACCTATATAACAAGAAATGTAACTTTTGTATCTGATAAGGTCAATCAAGTCTTCCCCTTAGGATTTATCCTAAAACCCTGTACTGTACTTTGTAGATCCTTTGTCAGGGTCAGCCATGTG
>NW_004526445.1:1933-3100 GCF_000260255.1 Octodon degus
CACACTGATTTCCAAAATGGTTGCACCATTCTACATTCCCACCAGGAGTGGAGAAGAGTTCCTTTTTCCCCATAGCCTCTCCAACATTTGTTATGTTGATTTGTTCATGATAGCCATTCTTTGTGCAGTGAGATGGTATCTCAGTGTTTTAATTTGCATTTCACAGATGGCTAGGGATGTGCAGCATTTTTTTTCATATATTTATTCACTTCTTGGGCTGGGGAGATGACTCAGTAGAATAAGAGCTTGCCTGGAAAGCACAAGGGCCTGAGTTCAATCCCTGGTTCCACCAGAAAAAAAAAAAAACGAAAAGAAAAAAGAATATTTATTCACTTCTTTAATTTCATCCTCTGAGAAGTGTGTGTTCATCACAGATGCCCATTTCTGGACTGGGTCTTTCAATTTGGGGGCCCTAATTTTTTTAGTTCTTTATAAATTCTAGAGAGCAGACCTTTGTCTGAGTGCTTATTCCTTAAGATTATTTTTTTTAATTTGTGGGTTGTCTTTTCACTTTGTTGGTAATTTCTTTTGATGTGCAAAAATGTCTCTATTCTTATAGAGGTTCCAGTTGTTAATTCTTTCAAGAATGACCCATGCTATTAGATTTTTGTTCATGAACTCTTTGCCTACCCCTATGTCTTCAAGAGTTCTTCATAGTTTCTCTTCCAGGAGATTTAGTGTTTCTGTTTTAATGTTTCAATCGTTAATCCATTTTAACTTTGGCTTAGTACATAGTCATACACCTGGGTCAAGTTTTAGTTTTTGGCTTGTAGAGAGCCAGTTTTTCCAGCACCATTTGTTAAAGAGGCTATCTTTCTTCCAGTAAGCATGTTTGGCCTCTTTGTTGAAGATAAGGTGGCTGAATGTGTTCACTGAGGCTTCTTTATCTTCTAATCTACTCCATTTATGCTCAGGTCTATTTTGTTGCCAGTACCATGCTGATTTTATCACAGTAGCTTTGTAGTATAATCTCAAATCAGGAATTTTAATTCTTCCTGCCTTGTCTTTGTTGTCCAGGATTGCCTTTGCTATTCTAGTTCTTTTCTGGTTCCAAATAAATTTTAGGAATGATTTCTCTAGGTCTGGAAGGTATGTTGGTGGTAGTTTGATAGGGATTACATTGAATTGTACAGCAATTTTGGGAGTATGGCCATCTTCACAATGCAG
>NW_004526445.1:4890-5763 GCF_000260255.1 Octodon degus
TCTTTATGAGTTAAGTGTGTTTCTTGTAACCAACAGCATATTGTTGGATTATTTTTTCCTAATCCACTATTCCAATCTATTTCTTTTAATTGGTGAATTCAGAGTCCATTTATATTGATAGTTATAATTGAGATGTATTGATTTACAATCGATATGTTATTTACCTGCTGTTGTATACTCCTTTTTCTCCTGTGTTTGATTGCTTGCCCTATTTAGTGGCTTCCTTCTGTTCTCATTCGTGGAATTCTGATCATTTCAGTCCCTCTCTAGAACATCTTTTAGTAGTCTGTGTAGTGTTGACTTTGTCATCATGCAATTCTTTAGTTGTTCTTTGTCATGAAGTATTTCACTTCTACATCAAACTTGAAAGAGATGCAAAGATGTATAGTAGTCTGGGTTGGAATTTGTTTTCCTAGAGGACTTGAAGTACTCTGCTCCATGCTCTTCTTGCCTTCATGGTTTGTGAAGAGAAGTCTGGCATTATTCTGATGAGATTTCCTTTAAATGTGATTTGTTTCTTTTCACTAGCAGTTTTCAGCATATTATTCTTGTGCTGGATTTCTGGGATCTTGACTATTATATGTCTCGGTGTATTTTTAATTGGGTTGAAGTTATTTGGAGTTCTGTGTGCTTCAGTTACCTGAATGTCAGATTGTTTCCTCATATTTGGGGAAGTTTTCTGCTATTACTTCTGCCCATATTCTTTTTATATCATTTATATTGACTCCTTCTTTCTCATTGATGCCTGTTAGTCTCACATTGTTCATCTTTGCATCATCTTGCAGCTGATGGATTATTCTTTCCTGCATCCTCATTGTTTTTAAGAGATCCTTACTTACCTTTTCACTAGCTGCACCAGCATCTTCAAGATCT
>NW_004526446.1:0-4781 GCF_000260255.1 Octodon degus
TGTTTGCCCTGCTGGAATTATCTGCATGGAGGATCTGATTCATAAGATCTATACTGTTGGAAAATGCTTCAGAGAGGCAAATAACTTCCTGTGGCCGTACAAGTTATCATCTCCACAAGGTAGAATGAAGAAAAAGACCACCCATTTTGTTGAAGGTAGAGATGCTGGAAATAGAGAAGACCAGATCAACAGGCTCATTAGAAGGATGAACTAAGGTATCTACCATGGGGTTTTTATGATTTTGTCAGTTAAGAAAGTCACTGTTTCCAAATTGAAAAAAATAATAATAATAACCAGTCCAATTTCATGAATGCACTCAGCAAGTACTTACTGAGCATTTACTGTACATCATAATTATAATACTGAAATTATACAGTGAGCCAGAGAACTCTTAGCCCTGCTCTCAAATTTATAATCTAGGGGAAAGAAGGAAAAGATAAACAAAAGTTAAATTACTCTCTCAGATAGCAAAAGAAAAAAATGCTATGCAAAGTAAAATGATATGATATAGCTAGGGAGATAGCTCAGCAGTCTAAATGCCTGCCTGGCAAGCACAAGGACACAGGTTTGATCCATGGTACCACATACTATGCTGGCCCCAAAACCCTGGGCACCACCATGCCAGCCACTGAAACTGAACGTGGTGGAATATACCTGTAATCCCAGTTAGGGGAGGCTGAGGCAGGAGGATCATTATGAGTCTGAGCTGCATGGCAAGACCCTGTACTAAACAAATGAAATATTTTTTAAATGGTATGATATGATAAAAAATAAATGGCTGTTTATATTTGGATTTCTAATTTGGTGCCATTCAAAGAAAGGAAGGTGGAGCCTGTTACAGTAGAACAGGGAAGAAATCAACCCTGTGGAGGAAGAGCTGGAGCAATGCCCTAGGGTGGGAACCAGCTTAGCAAGACTGAGGAACAAAAATAAAACAAATAAAGGAAATCACAGCAGAAAATGGAAAAAGGAGAGTGGCATGAGACACACTCAGAAAGTAAACAGGATACAGTCACATGAAATTTCAGAAACCAGAGTAAAAAGTCTAACGCTGTTCTCACATTATGGAAAGATACAGAATTTTTAAAAGAATGAGTGACATGATGAGATTTGAGCTTCACAAACTAATGTTTGGTTCAGGCATGTTGTCATAAATGGCAGGATCTCCCCTTACCTGGCTGAAGAGTATTCCACTGTTCAACAGTGATGAACAGGACACTTTGCTTGGTGAAATAGGTGAGTAAGGAAGAAAAATACTACGCTATCTCACTTATTTGTGGAATTCAGAAAAACTAACTCACAGAAGCAGAGAGTCAAGTGGTGGTTACCAGGCACTGGGGGAGAGGAAGGAAATTGGAAAATATTACTTAGAAGGTACAAAATGTTAGTGAGATAGGAAAAATAAATTCTGGGGATCATTGTATGACATAGAGAATATAGTTAATAACATGTTATATATTTGAAAATTGCTAAGAGTAATCTTTAACTGTTCTCATCAAAAAATGATAAGTAAATTAGATGGTGGATATGTTAATTAATTTGACATCTCCCAGTCTATACATATACATATATATACATATATATAGTATTTAATCATTTGATTTTAAAAATGTATCCAGGGCTGGGGAGATAGTTCAGTGGTCTTAGTGCCTGCCTGGCAAGTGCAAGGACTCAGGTTTGATCCCAGGTCCTGCCAGCCCCAGAACACTGGGCACACCATGCAGGCCCCAAAACCAGGCATGGTAGCACACGCTTATTATCTCAGGGCGGCGGAGACTGAGACAGGAGGATCGCTGAAAGTATATATCCAATTCTGGCTTCCAAGACCAGTTTTGAGACCATTGAAAATACCAGACATAAAATAAAAGACACTTGAACATGCAGAGATACTGTATATGGAAAGAAAGAAGTGAATTATGGAGTCTGCAAAAACATACTTATTAGTTACATCTGGGAGAGAAAGGAAAGGATGTAAGGCTAATACCTAGATTTGGGACATGGACAACCTGAGGATGTGCCACCTTTTCTGAGATGGAAAAGAAAAGAGGAGACTTAAGAGACAAAACAAAAGTTGTATTTGAACCACTTTTATTTTTATTTATTTATTTTTTACATTTATTTAGTGTGTGTGTGTGTGTGTGTGTGTGTGGCCAGCTCAGCCCACCAGGGGGCGGGGCTGGCTGGCATGTGGTGCTGGGGGATCGAACCGCAGTCCCTGTGCTTTGCCAAGCTTGTTCCAAGTAGGTGCTTTAGACCACTGAGACATCTCTCCAGCCCCCGAACCACTTTTAGTTTGAAATGTTTTGGACATCCATTTGGGTGTGCGGGCAATCAGTGGCTCAGGTGTAGCTCAGTGGTAGATCATGTTTTTAGCATGTGTAAGTCGTTGGGTTCAATGCCTAGTGTGTACACACACACACAGAGACCTGGATGTAAACCTAGAATTCCAGACAAAGTAACTAAAAGAATTGTGACTCACCCTCATCTAGAGCCCAAGAGGCTTTCCCACAGCTCTCAGCCAGTAACATTCCACGTCCATCTTTACGTGCATGCTCCACAGGAGATAAATGCCCCAACGGTGAGCCAAACAGGCCACACCACCATAAAGTGCTCCATATGGATGCAACCACTTCATTTCATCTACTCTCAGGAAGGCTGTCCATCTCCCCCTCTGTACCCAAGCACAACGTTATACCCAGTGGACACCAGCAGGCCTTCTGTCTTAGCCTCTGGGTGAGTTGCAGCGATGGAGGAGGAGCATTGAGTTGCCCGTAGGGTCAGACCTGGATATGTCATCTTACGTTGTAACCATTGATTCAGTGTAAATACTTCTTGGGAGCTCAATAGATGCCAACCCTTGTGCAGTGGGCTGGGGATACAGCTGTGAACAAGAGAAATTACAACTCCCTGAGCATCCTATGCATCTCTCATTCTCTTGGGAAATGCAACCTGGCAACAAATCATTATGCAAATGACTATTACAATTAAGATAAACTATATGAACAAATACCAGGTGTTTTAAAAGTGTATAATAGGTGAAGAAAATAAACTTGGGGGTTAGAAAAATTGATAAACATAATTTATAATTACATAGTATCAGACACCTTAACGAAGACTTTCTCATTCATGAAATACTAAACTGAAGATCAAACTACAGATAAATAACAACATATGAAAATTTTGCCTACAGGAAGACTATATTCTAATGATGTCCGGTAAAAAATTAAATGTTTCCTTGTGGTGGCATGTATGTTTCCTCCTGTCTACTGGCTGTCATCCAGGACTCTATTTAAAAAGGTCAGGAACCCAAACCCAAACGTACATAAGGTACGTAATTGAAAAGACAGCAGCCATACATTTCCTGTTTCCTCTATAGTAGAACCGTTTTCAGCAGTGATGTGAACTTCCTCCTAATAACTAGATGTTGGCATAAGACTAAATTTGGATAGTTCAATGTTAGTAGAAATAAGATAGGCATCTTTTGAGTCTTATACTTAAAAGGTTTTTTCCCTGGAAGACTTCTGCTTCTGATCATAAAGGATTAACAGCTACAAAACTTTCCTCCACACCATGCACCACTAGAAAAACAGGCAGAATGTATAAAACAAATTTTCCAAGGCATTGGCAAATAGAGGCCATGGAATAGTGGACCCCAGAGGAGGGTAGTGTGCAAAGAGAGCTCAGTGGCCTCCTGGCAGCGATTTCTATGACGCAGCATGTGTGTTAGTCACTTTCTTACAACTGAAAAAAATGCCTGACACCTACAACTTAAGGCAGAAAAGAGTTATTTCAGCTCTTGATGATAGTGTATAATTTGCCTACTCCCAGTCTGGAAGGTAGAGTGGAAGAGCATGGGCAGAGAAACACTGCTCCTGTCGTGGCAACCAGGAAGCAGAGGGCAAAGGGAGGAACCAGAGAAAGAGACATCTCCTTCCGGGTCAAATCCCCAGTGACATGTCACTTCGGGTCATGCCCCATTTCCTACCAGCACGTCAGCTATGAACCTAACAGTGGACTAATTTACTGAGGAGTACAGCATCCTCTTGACCCAATCACCTGCTAAACACATGAGATTTCTGGGGGACACCCAAAATCTAAACCATAACACATAAGGAAGGGCAGTCAAAAGGTAGCCTTGTGGTCTTGCTGAGCCCAGGGGACAGAATAGAAATCGAGGACACAGAAGTTGGATTCTGTAGGGCAGAGAACAAAAGGAGAAAGCTGTCTCCAAAAAAAGGGTCTGGAGATCTGAAAAGGTGATTTCTCTAGCATTTTGCTAAGTATTAATCTGTCAATCTTGGAGTAGGGCTCTTCAAGGTCAGAAAAGAATTTTCAATAAGCAGCAGACCAAAAATGCTAAGGTCTCATCACAGCGATGGCAGTAGTTCCTGTGTCCAAAAGCCAGAGTGGAAAGGTCATTGCACCCCCCTTTGCAAGACAAGGTCCTAACTTAGGATACATCAGCTGTAGAGGTAAGACTTCTCTGGACTTCAGTAATAAAGTTAGCCAAAAAACCTCAAAAGGATTAAACTGATTCTTAGTAACTTAAGTTTATATTAGAAAAGGGCTGGCCAGATAGCTCAGCAGACTAAAGTGCCTGCTTAGGCAGAGCACAGCGGCCAGGGATTAATCCCTGGCATGCCGTCCAGGCCTGCCCCAGGGGGCACACTGAGACCATGATTGAGACTGGGCATGGTGGCAAACACCTGTAATCCCAGTGCTTGGGAGGCTGAAAACAGGAGAACCATTAGGAGTTCAATCTACATAGTGAGACCCTGTGG
>NW_004526446.1:4881-5486 GCF_000260255.1 Octodon degus
AAAACTCTTTAAAGGAAAACAACAAAATCTACCACTTGAGAGTATATAATATATCAAACATCCACAGAATCCAATCAAAACTTACAAGGCATATAGTTACCAGGTAAGCCTAACTCATAACTAAGAAAAGCAAAAATTAGTAAGTGAAAAAAGCTCTCTGAATGGCAATGTATTATGGAATTAATAGATGGACCTTATAATCCCTATTATCAGTCTTTTAAATATGCTCATGATATGATGGAAAAACACATAAAAAAGAGAAATAAAAGTTATTTAAAAGATTCAAATGGAAACTCTACAAAGAAAGAATACAGTAATGTAAATAAAAATAAATTGACTGAATTAATAAATTAAACAATATAGAAGAAAAGTCAGTCAACCTTCAGATGTATGAATAAAATCTATATTTCAAGTGAAGCACAAGAGAACAGAGCTTGGTGAACTGTGAGACAATAGGAAACTGTCCAACCTGAACTCACCCAAAATTTAGAAGGAAGAGATAAAAAGATATGAAAAAACAAAACTCAAGTTTTTCCAAATTTGTTGAAAAATTCATACAGCAAGCTTCAGAAATACCAAGAAATAAGAACAAACCCATGACAACT
>NW_004526446.1:6078-6647 GCF_000260255.1 Octodon degus
AAATACCTCTCCATATGCAAGTGAATGCAAGTAGACTGCTCAACCACAAATGGGAAGTAAATATGCTAGTGTAGTGTGGCCACCGCTAGGTCAAAATGCAGGGTATGACTTGAGCTCAGAATTACCAATTACACCCTGAAAGGTTATTTCTTTAGGTAACCACTCTGAATTTCTGATGCTGTTTATAAATCCACTTTCATAATTAAATGAACAATTACTGTGTTGTCCATTCATTTCTCCTTCATTTCTTTCATCCAATATTACATTCATGAGTTTTAGCTCTTTACCTACTAATACACACAGCTTTAATCCACTTATTTTAATAAATTTTAATTTTAGGATAACTTGATGTTTACAGAGAAGTTGCAAAGATAACACATACATGAGTAATGTATCTTCAACACATTGAAAGAAATAAGTCAATATGCCCGATCAGGGCCACAGAGGAAAGCACTAGATGATGGACAGTGTGCCTAGGGAGAATCACATGGAGAGAAAGCATTCTCTCAGGCTTTCACAGAGAGGAAATGGGTCAAGTCATGGCCGTGACTCATCCATATGGCTGACAC
>NW_004526447.1:0-2256 GCF_000260255.1 Octodon degus
CATTTGATTAGCCAGTTACTTTTTCCCCCCCCTACTTTTCAAGCTTTCCGATATATACTTTTCTCCCATCCAAGTACTAACCAGGCCCGACCCTGCTTAGCTTCCGAGATCAGACGAGATCGGGAGCGTTCAGGGTGGTATGGCCGTAGACCCGACATATACTTTTCTAACCTGGAATATAGTTTCGCTTTCTGAAGTTTTCATTTCAGTCTTCGGGTTTCCTGACCCAGTCCACCCTTGTAAGTGCCCAGCAGCACATCACAAGCGTCTGCGTTTCCACGGCGCTGCCCACGGGTCCACAGCACGCTGCAAGCGCGCCCGGGTCCCAGGCTGCGCCCCCACAGCGCTGGGGCGACCTAGGTCGTCTCCCCGAGCTTCGCGTCTTCCTGCGCTCCGCGTGGGCTGGCTCCCAAGTCGCAGCCCGGCAGGACAGCGGACACACAAGGCATTCAGCTGCTGCGCGGAGGAGCTCCGCCCTTCGAAGGCCCTGAGAGCGCGGAGAGAATCTCAGCTCAGGGCGTCAGGCGCGACTGGAAGTCTTCCTAACGGGCGTTTCCGCGTGAGAGCGGACAGGAGGGCAGTGAACTGGAGCGAAGTTTCTAACGACTGGGGTTGCATGGCGTGAACACGATGTAACAGGGGAGCACTACCAGGTAACCCAGCCAGAGCAAGGGACGCGGACCTCGGGTCTGCGGGGGAGGGACGCGCAGGCCGCAGCGCGGTGCTCGGAAGGGGTGCGGGAGGGGCGCAGGGCGGATCTGCGTCCTAAGGCGCGCAGGCTCACGGAGACGATAGAAAAACGAGCTTAGATCCACAGTACTGTATATTACACTGTGAAAAGATGCGCTTCCGGTGAGTGTCCTAAAACATGCGCAGTACAAAATAGCAGAGGACGGCAGCTGGCCCAACAGGTACGTGAGCGATATTCTTTGAATTTAATTCTATCCATCCATCCATCCATCCATCTCTTTTTTTTTTTTTTTTTTTCGGAACCAGGGATTGAACTCAGGCCCTTGCACTTGTCAGGGAAGCGCTTATTCTACTGAGCCATCTCCCCAGCCCCCCATCCATCTCTTTCCAGAAAGACAAAAGACAAGAAAGGGCAGAGCACCTAGGCTATCCTTGGAGCTCTGTGTGTGTGCCTTCAGATCCAACAAATCCCAGTGGAAATTTAGAAAATGTCCACCTGCACTGGTCATGTACAACTTTTTCTTGCCGTTGCTCCCTCAGCATGCAGCGCAGTGCCTGCCTTGTAACAGGATTATAAGCCGTCTGATTGGACGAGCATAGGAGGGTGTGGGGGGTTACATGCTGATACCAAACCACTTTATGAGCTACTTGAGGATCTCGTGGATTCTGGTGTGTGGGACAGTCCTTGGGCCAACAGTCTGCTTATGTGCTGAGGGAAGACTGTGATGAGGTGGACAGGAAAGAGGACCGCACAGGAGGTGGAGAGATAGCTCAGCAGCCTAAGCACCTGCCTGGCAAGCACAAGATCCTGAGGTTGATCCCCAGTTCTGCATGCTGTGCTCGCCCTGGAACCTGGTGTGATGGTGCACATCTGTAATCCCAGTGCTGGGGAGGCTGAGACAGGAGGACCACAAGTCTGAGCTATATAGTGAGAACTTGTATCAAAAAAAAAATAAATAAATAAAAGAAAGTAAAATAAATAAAGAAAAAGAAAAAGAAAGAGAGAAAGAAAGAAAGAAGAATTGTCTATGTGCTTTTATGTATTAAAAATTCTGGAGGCGTCCAGAGAAGCAAGCTCATATCTATAGTTACTTCAGTTTTTATAGGCCTGAGTGTGTAGAGCTCAGACATCCTAACCCGACTGTAGAAATTTCGCTCACCTTCCATAAGCTTATGTTTTACTTGGCCCACCCAGACATGTCCCTGTGCCACTTCCTTTAACTGCCCCACCAGTACCCCTCTCCCCTACCTTCTGAGCCCCCAAATCCACATACTGTGTCACAGATGTCATTGTTAGCGAGTTACCCTTTTGTAGGGCTACCAAAATGAATCATGTACACACGTCCCAAGAAATGATAACACATTTGTGAAAACAACCAGTTGACAAAATAGTTCATTAACATGATTTGTGGGAATCCACTGAAATTGAACAAGAGGGTGATAGGAAACATTTATGCTTCAGGAACTTAATTCTGGGCCATGGGTCACTTAAATCCATTATAGTCAGAACTTTGCGCAGTATCTCTGGGGGTAGAAAGCAACATGTCCACATAAATATTAGGTGTA
>NW_004526447.1:4091-6355 GCF_000260255.1 Octodon degus
CCTACCAAATTTCTGATTATCTATTTTTGAAAAATGATTAAACAAACACTTGGTATCAAAGGCATAGTCATATTTGTTCAGGTTCATGTTAACAAGAACAGGTTTTGAATTCATGTAAGTGTCTGGAATTGGCCAGGATAAACCGAGATGATGGCGATGAACCTTAATTAAGCAGCCATCACTGCAATGCCATACGATTCCTTCAATTTTCCCCTCTCGACTGCCTTCAAACCAGGACAGTAGGTCACTGTGCTTCAATTCAGGCAGATTTCTTATTTGAAATGCTCCATGTGGTATGAGAACACGTATTGGATGTTTCTTGTTTCCTACACCGTATGGGTTTCCGTTAATATTTGCTCCTATGAGTTCCAGTGTTTGTTCCAAGAGGTCTGCTAATGGCACTGCCCTGATTTCCAAGAGTCCAGGATCGTCGGGATGATGCTTGAGTACCAGGGCGATTTCAAATTCGTAACTAACTACAGAGGAATGCCAGCAGTACTGTTTGTTGCTTTTTTCTACTGGCACCCAACCGGGAATGTGTCCATTTTCATCGGGCACTGGAGTCCCCTGCAGCCGGTCTATTTCTTTGGCTGGTATCCAACACTCGGGAACAGGTCTGAAATCTTCCTCAACATTCCAAAGAAATTCTTTTGAGTTTTCTTTGGCACGCAGGAAATTCTTGAATCTTTTCTCAGCTTGTTTGTTGGGTTTTCTATCTAATCGGGCCCAAAGGTATGGCTGATCTGATGCGCCCTCTTGGCGGAGAGCTCGTGTTTCACCTCCGTCACAAACACACACGGCATTTTCCACTGCACGGAGCCCAGGCGCCTCATGGTGGGTTCAAGAAGTAGGGAAAAGGGAGAGCGCGTCTCAGCAAGGCTGCCGGAGCCTCCTGGGGAGCCTCCCGCAGCAGACAGCCGCAAGGCGCAGGCCACCCGCACTCCGCGCCCCGGCACGGCCCAGATGTATCATTTTAAAGCTGGTATGAGGACACATGTCTGTAATTCCAGCAGTGGGGAGGATGAGAACGGTGGAGCATCAAGACTTTGAGGCCAGCCTGGGCCACAGAGTGACCATGAGGCCAGCCAGAACTGCATAGTGGGGCCCTGTCTCAAAAACAAAACAAAGGCCAGGGACATAGCTCAGTGCCTGCCTGGCAAGTGCAAGATCCTGACTTCAGTCCCTGGTACTGCAAAAACAACAACAACAAAACACACACAAAAAAGAGTATAATTTTAGGATAAATCTGCCAGTAGGATTAACAACTTAGATTCTGCAGCTAACCATCTTGGCTCTGAGGATGGATCTTGTGCTAACCTATCATAGGACATTGTATGGTATTTTATAGAATATCTATCTCAGTTTCTGCATCTGTAAGGTAAGGACTATAATAGCACTTCCTGGAATTGTGGGAATTAAATTAAATAGTACATACAAAGAAATTAGAATAGTGTCTGCATAGATGATGCGCTAAGTAAAAGTAGATACTATGATAATGGACAAAGTTGATGAGGTAAAGGAGGAGAAGAACAGGGAAGACAGGACAGACTGAACAGCTGGAGTGGTGGCTGCATGACTGACGAGGACAAAACCCAGAAGGGGCTGGAAGTTTGGGGAAGCCCGTGAGAGCACGAGAATTTCTGTCCTGGCGATGTTAAATCCAGGGGCCGTGCTCTGCCGAGGTGGCAAGGGGCCAGTTGGATGCACTGCGGAAGCTTGAGGTTCACAGTAAGGACTGGGTTCGACAGAGCTTCTGGGAACTGTCAGCTTCTACGTGAAATCTGGGGCCAACGGGTGGAGGAGATGGCCACAAGAGAGTGACAAGAGGTAAGGTTATCTTTAGGATAACTAGTGTCCTGCTTTGGGTGTGGCTTGGCTTCCAGAGTCTCATGTGATGGAGGTGGCCCAGTGTGGTGATGAGAGGGGTAGGACAAGCCTAAGAAGGGGCCTTGGGTTCTTGGGTCATGGGGGCGCCATCTTGGGAAATAAGTATCGGTGTCTGAAAGCCTGAGTGTGACCCCGAGGTCTTCCTGGCTTCTTTTGTGGACAAGTGAGCTTTTCTTCAAAATGGTCTCCTGCTGTTTCCATAGTTTTTTGCTAAAGTCAATACTATGCTGCCTGAACCTTCAGTCTCCAAAATCATGAACAAACTAAACCTCCTCTCCTTCATATGTAGCCTGCCTCCGCTATTTGCCTATAGCAATGAAAAATTACTTAAAGGCAGCTACTTAAAATATTCAAGTAAGGATATTTTCTTTTGCTGA
>NW_004526448.1:0-1273 GCF_000260255.1 Octodon degus
GTAGTTCAAGGGCAGCCTGACCTATCCACTGAGACCCTGTCTCCAATAGGCAGACAGACAGACATACAGATCATATTTAGAGTTCCTCTCCCATTAAATAAAAACATGTTGAATGTTTCCCGTACCAAGATGGGCTGTTAGGTGTCCCTTCTCTTTCAAAATATCCTACTGTCATCTCAACCCACTCATAAGTAGAGAACTGCCAGGGGGAAAACAAGACTCCTGTCCCAGCCCCTAAAAATTCGATTTTCCCTGGATCTCAGGTTAAAAAAGAATAAATTAGAGACATCTCTATTTTGTGTTGACAGATACATTTAGTGGTGTTTCGTGCTTGGACCTATTTGAAAGTGGTCCCTAACTCAACCTTAGATCAGTGGCCCTTGAATTGGAAAGCTGAGGAGAGTTACTTTTAGAACCCTAAGTAGTCCCATCTTCTGTGAATGAAGAAATGGTCTGCTACTCCGTGACAATTCTACAGAAGCTTTTCCTTTTCCCCTTCTAATGGACTCCTTAAAAATTGCCTGAGGTCATCTCCCAAAGAGCTAAATAAACTTGCTGCGTTTCCTTGGTTACTTCAGCCTGTAGAAGGAAGTACAAACCAATGTATTCTCCAGCAGAACTTCCAATTCACTTGTAATTCCAAAGAAGAGGACATTTCTTGATAAGATCAAAGTTGTACCCACTTCACACCTGCCGTTGTCAAATCCAGAGATGCTGAGATGGTTCTGCGCCTTTGCCAACCTGGCCTTCTGATGACAGTGGTGGAGGACAACTGGTGTCTGATGAACAGGGTCACCGTGGCACCTCGACAACCTTCAGCACACCAAACAAAGGCTGAGCAAGTGCTTCCTTTTCACCCATGACTCTATGCCCCCTGTAGACAATCAGCACAACTAACTGGTTTGGGCATCATGGGGACTATGAAGAGTTGAAGATAGAATGTCCTAGAAATTCCAAGACACTTCAAAAGATTTCATGTTCTAAGCAGGGCACTGGGTCTTTTTATATATATTATTGTATCAAATACTTGTAAGTACATAAAATAGTTATGATTTTCCTTCTGTAATATCAGAAAACTGAGAGCGTGAGATGCACCCCAGGAAGCAGCTACAAGTGGTCACATGCAGGCTGTCGTTCGTTGTTCCTGTGAGGTCATTCTGTCCTTTTGTGGCAGCGTAGGCTTGTGTTTCCCATGAACTTTTAGGACTTTACGACACATACATTCTTGGTAGAAAGAGAGATGCTCCAGGGAAGTAAGTGGCCAGGAAGTGGA
>NW_004526448.1:1833-6359 GCF_000260255.1 Octodon degus
AGGAAGAGGGCTGGAGCCGAGGGGCAGCCAAGCGCGGCTGGCTTTGGGTCTGAGAGGCCTAAACCATCACAGCTGGGTGACTGCTTGGGGCCTACACGCAGCTCTGGCCCCCTTTTCTCTTCCTTCATCTCAGCCTTAACACACACATAGCAGGACACTGAGGCCTTTGCATATTGACTTCAGATAGCATCTTCCCATGGAAAGGGAACTTTGCTGTACATAGGATTTGTCACCTTCTGAGACACAGCTGGAATTTGGAGCTATTTGGGTGTGCGCGCTTCCGCCACATCTCAGAACACCTGTGTGCAGGCATTCCCGCCCGCGCTCAGCAGATGCCTTGTGCAGACTCGTTAAGCGGACGCATGCCACTGAGATCCACATGTGTGCCCAAGCAGAAGTCCAGCCGCTGTCCTTTGCTCTCAACAGAAGACTCTTGTATTTGAAGAGAAACTGCACTGCTGTATGGGCAGCAGGAGGGAGCCTGCACAGCCTCACACCATGACATCACCACTGTTCACAAAGAATTACAGTGAATGCCATATGAAGTAAGACCAACTTCAGCACTTTCCCCCTTGGGCACTTCGCAGTCTGAGAGACAGCAGCAAGGCCAGAGGGCAGGTCTTTGTGTAATTCGGTTTCACATTCTGCAGACACCCTAATTTTGGAAGCAGGGGAGGGAGAAGACAGCCTGCTGAAGTCCCCCGACCATCTGCTAAGGATGAATTCCAGGGCCTGTGTGCACAAATATCTCCACAGGGCTAGTTCTTAGAGCGTTCTGCTAGAGACCACTAGATAAACAAATTTAACTAAAAACAGTCTGCAAAAAAAAATCAGCCATATGTTTGGCCATAAATTTATTCAAGAATTGGCTCAAGACCCTCAAATAAATAACACAGGTAAAAGCAAATCAGAGTGGAACACCTGAAAGCTGTAGCCCGTGCTATACGTAAGTCCTCATTGTCCTCATTCCCTTCTGCAGCATTTATCCCAAGGTGGCTTCCAGGCAGTCTGGGAACATTCTTAAACATGTGTGCAGTCTAGTAGACGTAGCACTCTGTCCCTCTGTCGTCTCGTGCCTGTAGCACTGGCATCTCCCCTTTTGCCCATTTGCTTTGTAGTATGGAAAGATTCGCACTGCAGGCGCAGCAGAGATGACCTGCCCTCCTCTAGACCTGCATGGTGAGCGTGCTGCTAAGGAGAATGGAGTTCGGCATCTAACGCACAGCACCTGGCTGCTCCACAAAGCCCTGGAATTTGCGCATAGAGGCTGTTGTGGGCCTTACCCTTTGGTGGAGGTGGGAGCAAGTGGGGAGGCCTGGCTCGGGAGGCCAAGTACAAGCACCACACAGGGAGAGAAGGGGCCAGCCTGGTCGGCCCCCAAGTCCAAGGGCCAAGTGAGCACTGAGGGAGCAAGTGCGGTCCCGATATCCCTGGGCCAAAGGGAGACTCACTTGGGGAAAATGAGCATTTATGTACCAAGGTAATTCTAGGATAGTGATAACAGACCAGACACAGAGCAGGCAGAGTGACAATGAAAAATTAGACCCTCGGAGGACAAGCCATCCATAAAGGTCATTTTTCTTTTCCCTCTTTGGTCTTTGGAACCAGTGGGATAAAACTTAAATGATGATCATTTTTATATTATAGCTTGGGACAAAGAGGGCAATTTTGGGAAATAATTATATCCCTGTGACCTGTAGCCTGCTTTGGAATGCATTTATTTATTCATTCAACAAATATTTATTAGTTGCTTGTTATACCTAAAGCACTGTTCTCGGACCATAGACAAGACATGCAAATACCTGTGACTCTGTACTATTACATTCTAGCCGGGAACAGAAAATAAGCAATAACACTTGACTGTATTGTAAGAGAAATGCCTACAGATAGCAGGAAGCAAGCAAGCGCATGGGCTCTGCAGAGGGCGCAGCGCTCAACAGTGGTCAGAGAAGCTCGCCTTCTGGAGGCGCACAGGTCCAGCGCAGGTGGAGAAGAGTGCGCCCCTCAGAGGCAGCAACTAGGACTGTCCCCAGGCAAGAAAGAGCTTGATGTTTCAGAAGAACTTCTGGCAAAGTGAGTCCGACAGCGGAGGTCGGGGAGGTGACTCACGAGCTAGGACCTCGAGAGCCACCGCGGGAATCTGGTGAGCACACAGGGAGGTCTGTTAGTCTAGGTTGCTACTGAGAGCTCCAGAGGAGAGCCTGGGGGTGTCGGGAGGGCTCCAGAAGGAGAGGAGCCAGTGTCTGCTTAAGTTCGCATCACAGGGCAGGACGTAGGCAGGCTGGACGAGTTGGCTCTGAAGAGGCTGATGAGTAACCCGCCAGCACTTGCCAGGTCTCCCTTTGGCCCGCATGCAGCTGTTGAACAAAAGCAGCTGCAGCTTTCCTAATGGCTGGTCACTCCCACAAAGCAAACAAGCCCTGCCTTGCTGTCCGCAGCGCGGACCCAGTTACCTCAGTGCTCTGTTGCCCCCCTTAGAGACGGGCAGAGACGGCTATTAGCAGCAAGGAGACAGAAGCACCTGCACCCTGCTTCCCCTCCTGCCGCCTGACACGCGTGTCCGAGAGGCACGGAAGCAGCCATGCACAGGGTGGCTCCTCGGTCGCGCCGAGGCTTGGCTGCCTAGATTTCCACTTGGGCACCGTCATCTCCTAGTAATGCGACCTCGCGCTGCCTTCAGCTTTCGAAATCTCAGGTTTATTTTATAAAATACAAAGGAGTTTAGTTACTTTTCAGGATTATTATAAGACTAGTGAGAAATATATGCTGTGTCTCAGTAGTATAGCACCTATTTAGGAAACTCCAGCTCACTTTCCCTTCCATCGTCCTCCTTCGGGTAGCCCTTGGGCTCGGTCCCTCGGCCGTTACATCTGTCTTGAGGAAGAGGCCTGATCAACCCCACGCCTCCATTTATGTGTATCCCCCAGCACCGTGGCCAGCTGACGTGGCTTGGGCACAGTCCCCGGCCTCCCCAGCTCTCCTCCCTCCTGAGGGCGTGTGAGCTTCACATGAAAGACTACGCAAGTGGCTCTCAACTTTGGGGCACAAAGCCATCTTTTATTATTTTTTTCTGGGGGCCTTGTCTTGGAAGTTTCCATCTATTCACAACACTGCACATATTAAGTAATAATTTGTTTGCCTATTTTATGACCTGAAGACTTAAGTGTACAATTAAAAAAATAGGAGCAGCCAAGGTCAGGACTCGGCTTATCTGTGTAGTGAGGGGGCTGATGTCTCGGGGACCTTGTGTGGGTTTACTGCAGCTAACTGAATAACTATTAGGCTTTTGGAAAGGGCGAGCACACCTCATGGGCTGCTGTTAGCAGCCTGGCGAATAACTGGGGATCCTGTTTTCCCACGTCGAAAACCTTAGCTGTACACCAAAGAACGAGTGCGTAAAGGAGGAAATGTGGGTGCCCATAGCAACCCGTGGAGGGAGCTAGTGTACGCGCGTGTGCGTGGGTGTGTGGTCCTGCGGAGCACGGGCTTAGGCGACGAGCAGCCACTGCCTCCCGCACCACACATGCTTCCAGGTCCCTTAGGAGAGACGCAGTGCCTGCTCCTCCCCATGCACGCGCATAGCTCTGCTCACGCTGGTTTTTGTTTTGCTTTTTTTTAAATGCATTTGGTTGTTACAGGATCTCACTACGCAGCTCCGACTCATAGTGATCCTCCTGTTTTTCAGCCTCCCCAGCGCTGGGATTACAGGCACATGCCACTGTACCCGGACTCTGCGGCTGGCTCAGCCCGCCCTGGGGGTGGGGCCAGCACCCATGGGGTCACATGCCGGGGATCGAACCCCAGTCCCTGTGATCATGTTGACCTTGATAAGATTATTCAACTTTATTCTCACTAGTCACCATTGGTAGATAAATACCTGTATAATTTATCTTTACAATGGTTATTAACCCTACAAGCCCCCTTCAAGATGGAATTTTTAAAATGTGTTTTAAGTAAGATTTTAATTCTAGAATAATTTTTGAATTTATGGAAAAGATTCTCATACATTCCAGATAGAATTTTTCTGTTATGTCTTACTAGCTCTTCAATCTTGAGGGAGTGACCTTCTATGAACCTCAGTGTTATAATCTGTACTTGAAATTACTCAATCTTAAATAATATTGGCAGACACATAATACTTGGGAGACTGGTATAGAAGGGAGCAGCCAGTCTGTTTCCCTAGTCCTGAAATGGTAATCTGGCATAGCCTCCTCATGCGAGGACCGTAGTCTATGGAGTTTGGCCTCTGGAGCACAGTGACATAGAGCTTCTAGGGGCAGAGCGAAGCCCAGTGGGGAAGAATGCTGCGGTAGCGTCAGAATGCATGCGGTGGGGCTCGGCAGGAGAGACAGCTGCACACATGCCATGTTTCTGCCGGCCTCATCCTGAGCCTCTGAAGGCCCCACCTTGGGTCTTCTCCGAATGTCACAGTGGTTTATACTTGGATGATTTGGATGGGATTCTTAAAATGTGCTTTTATCAAATATTCTCTGACCCTTAGGTTTCATCAAGGTTATTAAGGGCCA
>NW_004526449.1:0-2807 GCF_000260255.1 Octodon degus
TCAAGCGAAATAAAGAAGGCCACTATATACTGGTTAGGGGAAAAATTCAAGAGGAAGAGGTAACACTCATAAATATGTATGCACCAAACATGGGAGCACCCAACTATATAAAGCAAATATTACTGGACATGAAAAATCTATTATCCAATAACACAATCTTCACAGGAGACCTCAACAACGCCTTATACCAAAAAGATAGGTCAACCAGACAAAACATTGACGAAGAAACAACAGAACTGAACCAAAGCTTGAAATGAATGGACTTGGTGGACATTTAGAGAGCTGAATACACATTTTTCTCAGCTGCACATGAGTCATTTTTTAAAATAGACCACATACTGGTCCATAGGTCATGCTTAAGTATATGTAAGAAAACAGAAATTATCCCATGCATATGATCTGACCACAGTGCAATGAAACTGGAAATAAATGACAACAGAAACCAGAAAAAAACTGTAAATACATGGAAATTAAATGACACCCTACTCAGGAACCAATGAGTCACAGATGAAATTAAACAAGAAATTCAACAATATCTACAATTCAATGAAAATTCAAGCACAACTTATCATAATTTGTGGGATACGATGAAAGCAGTTTTCAGAGGAAAATTCATAGCTGTGAATTCACGCATTAGGAAAACAGAAAGGGAACAAATAAATAGCCTAATGCTGCACCTTCAACAAGGACACTAGCTCAGCTCAAATGTATGAATTAATTCCTTCCTAGAAAAGGAAGAGCAAATCAAACCCAGAGCCCAAAGATGGGAAGAAATCATAAAGATTAGAGCAGAAATTAATTCAATTGAGATGAAGAAAACAATTCAAAGAATTAAAAAGTAAAAACCTGGTTCTTTGAAAGATTAAATAAAATTGATAGGCACCTAGCTAACCTCTTCAAAAGGAGGAAAGAAAAAATTCAAATAAAAGCAATAAGGAATAAAAAGGGTGTAATTACCACAGACCCAGTGGACATGCAGAAGATTATAAAGAGCTATTTTGAAAATCTTTACTCTCACGAATAGAAGACACAGAAGGAATGGGCAGATTCCTATAAAGGTACAAATTGTACACATGAATCGACAAGATAAAACCACTCTCAATACCCCAATAACAGCCAATGAAATACGAGATGTAATTTAAAAACTACCGACAAAGAAAGGTGCAGGTCCTGATGGATTCACAGCTGAATTCTACAAGAAATTTACAGAATATGTAGTCCCTATACTCCTCAAACTCTTCCATGAAATTGAAAAGGAAGCAATCCTCCCAAAATCATTCCTGGAAGCAAGTATTATACTGATACCAAAACCAGGGAAAGACGCAACTAAGAAAGAGAACTACAGGCCAATCTCCCTCATGAACATAGATGACAAAATCCTCAATAAAATCCTAGCAAATAGAATACAGCAAATCATCAAGAAGATCATACACCATGACCAGGTAGGATTCATCCCAGGGATGCAAGGATGCTTCAATATCCAAATATCTATAAATGTAGTACACTATATCAATAGAACGAAAACAGAAAACCACATGATCATCTCCGTTGATGCAGAAAAGGCTTTTGACAAAGTCCAACACACATTCTTGTACAAAGTCCAACAGAAAATTGGAATAGATGGCCTCTACTTCAATCTCGTAAAAGCCATTTATGAAAGCCCAACAGCTAACATAATCCTAAATGGGGAAAAACCAAAATCTTTTACTCTTACATCTGGGACAAAACAAGGATGTCCTCTATCACCACTCCTATTGAATATAGTTCTGGAATCATTAGCTACAGCCATTAGACAAGAGAAAGAAATAAGAGGAATAAGAATAGGTAAAGAAGAAGTTAAATAATCATTATTTGCAGATGGCATGATACTTTAATTGGAAGACCCAAAAATCTCCACCAAGAAGCTACTAGAATTAATACAAAAACTCAGTAACATAGCAGGTTATAAAGTCAATACCCAAAAGTCAATAGCATTCCTCTACAAAGACAACAAACAAACTGAGAGGGAAATCATAGAAACAATATCTTTTACAATAGCACCGAGGAAAATGAAATACCTTGGAATTCATGTAACTAAAGAACTCAAAGATCTTTTCAAGGAAAATTACAGTACTCTTAAAAAAGAGATCGTAGAAGATTTCAGATAATGGAAAGATATTCCATACTCCTGGGTAGGAAGAACCAATATTGTGAAGATGGCCATACTCCCAAAACTGCTGTACAGCTTAAATGCAATCCATGTCAGACTACCATCAACATACCTCACAGACATAGAGAAATCATTCCTAAAAGTTACTTGGACCCAGAAAAGATCTAGAATAGCAAAGGCAATCTTGGGCAATAAAGACAAGGCAGGAAGCATTACAATTCCTGACTTGAAATTATACTACAAGACTACGTGATAAAATCAGTATGGTACTGGCAACAAAATAGACCTGAGAATCAATGGAATAGATTAGAAGACACTGAAGCTCCTACAAACACACTCAGCCACCTTATCTCTGACAAATGGGCCAAACATACTCACTGGAAGAAAGATAGCCTCTTAAAATATGGTGCTGGAAAAACTGGCTCTCTTCATGTGAAAATTAAAACTTGACCCAGGTCTATCACCATGCACTATGCTAAAGTCAAAATGGATTAAAGATCTAAACATTAAAGCAGAAACTAAATCTCCCGGAAGAGAAAGTAGGAAGAACTCTTGAAGGCATGGAGTAGGCAAAGAGTTCATGAACAAAAATCAAATCGCATGGGAAACACTTGAAAGAATTAACAACTGGGACCTGCTTTTATTGAGAAGTTTTTTC
>NW_004526449.1:4337-7366 GCF_000260255.1 Octodon degus
AAAGTTGGACTGGAAATCCCATTTAAACCAGCTATTCTCCTACTGGGAATTTTCCCAGAGGATCTGATTGCATCACACTATAGTGATATATGTGTGCTTATGTTTATAGCAGCACAACTTTTGATAGCTATATCTTGGAAACAACCTAGATGCCCATCACCTGAGGAATGGATGAAAAATATGTGGTACTTTTATACAATGGAGTATTACTCAGCTATAAAGAATGGCAAACTCCAAACCTTTATATTGAAGTGAATGCCACTTGATAAACTCATAAGTGAAATAAACTAGGCACACATGTGTAAATATCATATAACTTCCCTAGTATAAGAACTCAAAAGAAGAAATACAAAAATAAATGGTATAATACAAATAAAAGGAAAGGAATAACTTGAGAACTATCTAATTAAGAGAGGGAAAGGAGAAGAGCTAGGAAACATGACAGTGACAAGCTATACAGTTATATATAGAAGATAGGAAAGGCAATGATCTTGAGAATCTTCAGAACATTTTTGAATCTAGCAGTTAATTGGAAAGATTCTCATCCTGACTAACTATATATACTGATACCTGTGAACTAAGCAACTGCATTGAAGATGATAATCTGTAATAGTAGTTTCATGCTTGGATTGCCTGTCATTCTGGTCTTCTGAATATGGGTTGCTTGTCATGACATGCCAGTTGCTGCTGTGCTGTCTCTTGGGTAGATGGCTGTTCAAAAAGAAGAGGGTGGTGAATGAAGGCAAGAGACAGAAAAAGAAATGTTGTGGGACTGCCCTGTTTCAAGGTTGTATATGGTTAGATTTTTGGACTTATTTGTAAACATAAGAATTATATAATTCCTTATGCCTATTTTTAAAAATATTTTCTAATTTTTAAATGTTTTGTCATCATATTCTATAGGGACTTAAAATTCAACATATCATAACTTGAAGAAAAATACCTGTTCCATGTTATGCCTAAGATGTTTGATATTCAGACAGATAGTGAGGTTAAGCTTAACAGCCTAAGTTGTATGGTAATAACAATAAGCTTGTCTTCTGGATGGTTAACAACCTAAGTTGCAGACCAAAATCAGAGAAAAAGGAGGGCCGCAAGGAAAGCCAA
This sequence comes from Octodon degus, assembly GCF_000260255.1. NCBI lineage: Eukaryota > Metazoa > Chordata > Mammalia > Rodentia > Octodontidae > Octodon > Octodon degus. The sequence continues at coordinate 5,445 of NW_004526449.1, forward strand.
CATTTTGGCCCTAGCCTTCCAAGGTCAATTAAGACTCAGGACATATGAGAACTTGTACTGCAACGTCATGTAACTCAGTAGTGTCCCAAATTTTCTGATCAAGGAGATTATGGGGACAAAGAGGAAAGTGATCGATGATGTAGAGTGTGCCTAAGGAGAGTCACATAGAGAGAAAACATTCTCTCAAGCTTTCACAGACAGCACATTGGCCAAGCAATGGCCGTGACTCATCCACATGGCTGACACTGACAAAGGTTCTACAATCTGAGTTACAGGGTCTTAGGATAAATCCTGGGGGGATTTCACTGACCTAATCAGATCCAAAAGCTACAACTCTTGTTGCATAGGTCCTGCTTTACCTTGGTCTTAGCCATCCAGCAGAAAAGTATAAAAATGAAGTATAAGAAGTAAAGTCATGCTCTTATGTTGAGCTGTAGCGGACTCACGTCTACAATTTCCGACATTGCCAGTGAAGCAGAAGATCCAATACTATTATGGACTACTGGACTCTTTTAGAATATTTTTCTGAATTAACACACCTATAATATTCTAACAATGGAACTTAACAAAAAAAAAGAGATACAGATGAATGTCTATTTTGTGTCTGTGTATTCAAAATGTTTAGGATCGATATATAGTTACATTCTCTTAATGAATAGAAGGATTTGTTCTAATACTGTTTGTAAATAGGATATCATGTCCACCTCTTGTACAGCAATTAACCACTAGGAAGAATGTATGCAATGTGTTAATTATTAAAACTGTCCTACCTATTTGGTTTGAAACCGTTTCATTGCTATCTGTTTCTCAGTAAAATTATGGAAAAAAAAAATATATATATATGAAGAGCTAAAAAATTTCAGCTCCCAAAATTTAAGCACCCAATCCAAATGTGGGCATCTGAGATGAATATACACTTCTCAGAGGAAGAAATACAAGAGGCAAATAATTACACAAAAAAGGTTCCACAGCCCTGGCCCTTTGAGAAATGCAAACTAAAACAACATTGAGATACCGCCTCACCCCAGAAAGAATGGCTATCATGAATAAATCAACTAACAACGAATGCTGGAGAGACTGTGGGTAAAAAGGAACATTTTCCACGGCGGATGGGAATGTAGATTGGTACAACACTATAGAAGTCAGTGTGGAGATTCCTCATAAAATTCGGACTGGAAATGCCATTCAATCCAGCTATTCACTTTCTGGGTATTTTCCCAGAACAACTGAAAACATCGTACCACAGTCATATATGTGTGCCCATGTTTACAGCAGCACAATTTGTCATAGCCAAATTTGGATGCAGCCAAAATGTCCATCATTTGAGGAATGGATAAAAAAAGATGTGGTGTTTTTGTACAATGGGGTATTATTCAGCTATAAAGAAAATAAACTCAAAGCCTTTTTAGGTAAGCAGATGCGACTAGAGTCTATACTCATTAGTGAAATAAATCAGACCCACATATATAAATATCATATTGTCTCCTTAGTGTAAGAGCCTGAAAAAAGAAACAAAGCCTGAAAAATATAGATATAGTAAAACAGAAGAAAACTGAACTTAAGGATTAAACAATGAAGATGAGGGAAAGGAGAAAAGATAGGAGAAACAGAAGGGGGAATATAGTGCAAGTATTTATACAGGATGGCTGAGATGATGGTACTAATAATTTCCATCAGTTTTTTTAAAAAACAGTTAATGTTTAAAATTTTCAACTTGACTAGCTCTGTATTCTGATGTCTCTTATCTGAACAGCTACATCAAGGACAGAAATTTGTAATACAAAATCCACAGTTGAATGCCATCTTCGTCTTCTACATGTGCACTGTTTCTACTTTCTTATCAGTTATTGTACTCCTTTTCAAATATTTTTTAAGACCCAGTCCTAGCCCAGGTCCGGTGAGTGTGAGGAGAGCTTCCTGCT
>NW_004526450.1:0-6344 GCF_000260255.1 Octodon degus
GAGCATGGAAGAGAAGCTGGCAGGGCTGGGGCTAGAGCTCAGTGACTCGAGCGTCTGTCTGGCAAGCGCGAGGTCCTGAGTTCGATTTAAAAAGAGAAGCTGGTCAAGACGTGGGATTCAATCTGGGGCCAGTGTGTATCTTTCTTTTCTTTTCTTTTCTTTTCTTTTCTTTTCTTTTCTTTTCTTTTCTTTTCTTTTCTTTTCTTTCTTTTGCGGAACCAGGGATGGAACTCAGGCCCTTGCACTTGCCAGAGAAGCATTTATTCCACTGAGCCATCTCCCCAGTTCCTCAGTGTGTATTTTTCAGCCCTAAACCCTGTTAGGTTTTTTCAGGTGATTGGCACAGCAGAGAAACAGGCAGAAAGAAAAAGAGAAAGGGGCTTTATGTTCTTTGAGGACACGAGAGGATTTGGGGAAGTTAAGGACTTCTCTTGATTGGAACAAGGGAGGTCGAGGCTTCTGTGGCCTTTTGCTGGGCGTGGAGTTGGGAGGGCTTGTTTAGATATACCTGAGGAGCTGACTGGGGGCTTCGCTGAGGCGGCAGGAAGTAAATTATGTCCTGGGCTAAGTTGGAGGAGAAGGGGGAGATGGTCTTGGGAAGACAAGCTTTGTTTCAAGGGCATCGGCCGTCCTGGATGACCACCATAGTGACTTTAGCAATTCATACTAGGCCAGAACCTATCATTCCTGTCTTTTGGTTTTTAGGAAAGGGGCAGTGAGTCTCTTAGAGTGCTTCTTGCTGAACAGGGGTGTTGTCTTGGGGGCAAGGAGGATTGACAGGAAGGCGGCTCATGCCCATGTAGAAGTTGGTGCCAGGTGTCTCAGCTAGGACTAGAAGTTTTTTATTACTGAAGGCTCACATCGGAGACTGAAGAAACCTTGAAAAAATTTAAAGAGGCAGTATGTTATGAGTATGTGTCATGATTAACAGACACAGGAAGGGAAGCAAGAGAGGAGTCTATGAGCTGGATGTGGCCATGACCGTGTTGAAGAGGAGGAGTATCAATTTTAAATTTTTGATATGAATGTGAGGAAAGGGAGTCAGCATTGTCTGTAGGGCCCCAGCACAACTATTGCGGGGCCTCCTGAGAGGCGTGGAATAAGGCAGTGGGATTGAGAGGGCTACAGGTGGAAGTAATGATAGACGGACGTCTGCGACCATTAAGTGGATTTGATGTATTTAAGGAGTCAGTCAGGCTGGAATTGTCTTGTGTGTGATAAGCTCGCTACGGTGAGTAGGCTGTGATGGAGTGTCCTAAAGTGAACTTTTTGTCTCGTGTTCCTGTGGCTGCTGTTGTGAGCATGTAGAGACATGGAGTCTGTCTGTGAGCTGTGTTGTCTAATTGTTTAGAAAGGTAGGCTACTGCCTGATCGGATGTGTATTGTATTGTGACCCTGAGAGGTGGTGTATAGGGTAGAGGCTGAGTGGGGTTGGGTGAAGTGGGAGCTGGGCCCTTAGGAGGGCCTGTGGTAGCTTGTGGAGAGGGGAATCTATGGGAGCAGTGGGGTCAAGGGGCTCTAACAGGGAACCCTTTGGTATCCTATAGAGACGCTGTGCCAGAGAGGTGATGTTGGGAACCCAGAGGCGGAAGAAATTAGCCAAACCAAGGAAGGAGAGAACTTGCTGTTTTGTGCTGGGCACCTGAAGGTCACGAGGAAGAGCTTTGTGGTGGGCTGTGATCACACGAGTGGTGGGAGTGAGGGTGAGTCCTAGATATTTGACCTTAGGTGAGGCTATCTGAGCTTTAGAGGGAGAGACCCTATAGCCTCGTCCTGACAGAAAATTGAGAAGAGCAGCTGTGTGTCGCAGGGCTGGGCGTGAGAGGGAGAGCAAAGGAGGAGGTCATCAGTGTATTGGAGGAGCAGGCTGGGCTTGAGGTCAAGGATTCCGATATAAGCAGCGAGGGCTTTGCTAGAGCAGTGACGACTGTCTCTGAGCCCCTGAGGCAAGACTGTCCATGTGAGCTGTTAAGATCGGAGAGGGTCTAGGTCAGTCCATGTGAAGGCAAAGAGGTCCTGGCAATCTGGTGTAAGGGAATGGTGAAGAAGGCATAGGGGCTGGAGTCTCTTCTGATGTTTGGGTGCTATCAGGTACTGGGGAATGTAGGGAAACGCTGTGGGATCTCTGAGGCACACTAGGAACGGCATGTGTGGCACGAGTGGGACTGGAAGTGTCTCAGAGTAGGTGGTCGACAAGGGAAGAGCGAGGGAGGAGCTGGCTGTGTATAGAGATTGGGTTTGTAGGATGTATACTGGGGGGGGGAAAGAGATGAGAGAGAAGTGGAGCTTCTGGAGGAGGTGTCTCCCCATGAGGTATAGGACAGGTTGGCATCACAAGGAAAGGATGAGTGAAGAACAGTGTCTGTAGTCAGCAGGGAATGGGCCTGTCTGAAGGTCATGTAGGTCAGCCATCAACTCCCACTATGGAGACTGTAGAGCTAATGTAGTGACTTTAGAACTCAGGAAGAACACTACATGTGGGCTCTGTGTCAGCAAGAAAAGAGTTTTTCTTACCTGAGATGTCCAGTCAGACTCGGGACTCTGACAAAGGTACTGCGATCTGTGCTGTGGAATTGAAGCTCTGTTGTTGCTCTTCAGCAGCAGGACCAAGCAGGTCAAGTATTGGTGGATCTGGCTCTAGCGAGTTCCCTGTGAGGGCAGGGAGTTAGTTAGTTCCCTTTGGTGGAAAGGGCAGCTGCACTTCAGTGACCCTCAAGCTTGTAGATGTCCCAGTGATGGTTGTGGGTCGGGGATGCTTGTGCCCAGTGTCCTTTGCCATACGTGAAACCATCCAGGAAGGGCTTGGGTGGCAGAGTTGTTTAGGCTCAGCATTATCTTGTCAGGGTCCTGCTTTGATGGGAGTCTCAAGTGTCGCAGCCAAAAATTGGCACCGTGTGTAGTTAATTTTGGTCTCTATTATTGAAGACATGGAAAGTTAGATTAAGTAAGTTTTCCTGTGGGGTTTGAGGGCCAAGATTTGTCTTTTTAGCTTGGCATGAATGTCTGGAGCAGATAGGGATATAAAACAGGAATTAACTCTTGTTCCTTTAGGAGAATCTGGGTCTACATTAGTACACTTGATTATTAGAGTTTTATCTGAGTGTCAAGTACCTTGAATTGTAAAGTGTACCCAGAGAACTGTTATTTTATTTTATTTATTTTTACCAGCCATGGACATTTTAGCAGTTAAATCCCTGTAGAATGGTAGTGGACAACAGTTTATAACTTTGTAGAGAAAATTTGGCATCGGCCATCAGTGGTCATGCCTAGCAGTGCAGCACAGCAGTCCTAACAGATAATGAAGTCTCCGTTTTGTCCTGCCATCTCTAAATGTAACAGCACATATACTGGACACATGTCACATAAGCTGTAGTTAGAAAATTGTCATTTGGCTGGTGGCCTCATGTCATCATTTGGCTTGACATGAACCTCTTATTATAAGCACCTGGAGCATAAGAGAAAGGCATATGTTTAAAGCTGAAAGAAAATTTATATTGTAGAATACTGTGTATTTGGAAGGCACACACATATGTAATATGTCAAGCATCCTGTCACATATTTAATATGCAAGCAAACCTTATATTAATTTTTGAAAACATTTTGTTTCAACCAATGACCAAATTGTTGGGGGTGTCTTTTAAGGAGATTATTGGGGGCTCTCTTGATAAACTATTGATGAGGATAAAGGGTTGGCCACCCTTTATCCACCAATGAAGAGCCCTGTCTAATAATCTCTCCCCATTTTAATGATTTTTATTTAACTATAAATTAATTTTGATATCAGTTAGACCAGCTGGTAACTCAGGAGAAAAGTATGCTTTTAAGTTTGTGTTTTAGAACTCAAATAAAAGAACAGCTGTTTACAGACTGATATAAAACAAACAAGTGCACAGGACACACGGACTTTTTTTTTTTTTTTCTCGGAACCAGGGATTGAACTCAGGTCCTTGCGCTTGCCAGGCAGGTGCTTATTCCACTGAGCCATCTTCCCGTCCCACACGGACTTCTTTATAAAATGACAGTGCACTCAAATATATTTCTCGCCAGGTTAAATTATGATGACCTTTTTTAGGTTTGTAATTATGAACGACTAGTCAGAACTGCAGGCCAGTTAGCAGAGATCTCTTACAAGAGGAATTTGGAAGAGGCGAAGCCCTCCTGTTCAGGGTTAATAGGCACGTTTAGGTCTGATGTAGCGCCTCGGTGTGAGTGGGAGCAGGGACTGAGCCGGGCGTGAGGGCGCCCCCCAGCGGCAGAGCGGCGTGGTGTGCGCAAGGCTCGGCCCGGCCGCTGGGGGGCGCTGGAGAGGGCGGAGGTGAGCGCAGGTGGGCGGGGAGGGGTGTGCGCTCGTGGCTCCTGCGGGCTGCAGGCCTGCCTTCAGTGTGCTGGGAGGCAGAGCGCCAGGCGCCTGCTCCTCCGGAAAATCACTTGTTAAAGTGAAAAGCCTGAAGGAAAAGACTGGTTTGAAGAAGAGGGGGCAGCAAGGAACGGGAGGCACGTAGACCCCTGAAAGCTGAGTGGGCTGCCCGCGCTGCCGCAGTCGGTCGGTCGGGGTGCAGGGGTCTGCTCTGCCAGAGATCTTGCTGCAAGCACCTGTGCACAGAGACGAGAGAGAGCAGCCGCCGCCGGGAGGCTGCGCAGAGGGCCCGGGCCGGGCGGGCGGGCGGGCAGGCTGCAGGCCCGGGAGGTGGCTGCGTGGCTGGCGAGCGAGGCTGCAGCAGCCTCCGGACCAGGACGGGGGTAGGGGGCATGCCCAGGAGCCGAGCACCAGAGGCGGGTGGGTGCCGTTTGCCAGTGCGTGGCAGAGGTTTTCCAAACTTTTTTTTTTTTTTTTTTTTTAGCAGAATATATTTATTGAGGGAAAGAAAGCTCCTGTCCGAGAGAAGGACGGGCAGGACCTCGAGTACGTGGTACTAAACAACTTTGGAGAGTTAGTGGACCAAAAGGTTTTCCTGTCGGCCACTGGGTCTTACCACCGAGCTTACACTGTGGCTGAGCCTTCTGACGATAGAAGATTAATCGCTTAGGTCTCATGGCCTGCTGGAGGCCGGGGGACCGAGATTACGGACCAGGCACCCCATGAGTGTCTTGGGGGGCTGGGAACGAGTATTTCCCATGGCGATGGCAGGGGAGTGCCCTGAGTGAAGGGTATACACCAAGGCGACAACAGTTCCCCTGAGTGACCGAGTCAAGGCTGAGCGGACTTCTCAGCCCGGAGCGGTCGTCACCAGCTCCCAGAGCTAAGAAGAGCAAAGGCGAACCTCCCAGACCTTGGTCCCTCCGGCTGTCGCTGGCGGCTCGGGGGATTTGGGGGGCGGGGACCAGGGATGGGTAGACCTCCGGACGCAGGGCTCCGCGAATTTCAGGAGACTGCAGGGGATATTCTAAGGGAAGGGTATACACCCGAGGCGCAGGAGGTGAAGCGAAAGGAACGAGGTCCTGAATGAGAGAACCGGAAGCTGGAGGGCTCAGCCTACCTGTGAGATGCGAGGTGCCCGGGGTTGCGCACAGGCTGCCAATGGCACATAGGCAGATCCCTGAGAAAAAGTTCGGCCGATGGGCAGGGGGCTCAGGACTGGGGGGTCATGGCCCCAGGAGCCTCACACCTGTCTATCCGAGTCACGGCACTAATATGATAGGTTGTTTCAGGTGATTGGTATAGCAGAGAAACAGGAGGTAAAAGGGAAAGGGGCTTTATTTTCTTTGAGGACACAGAGAGAATTTGGGGAAGAGAAGGACTTCTCTTGATTGGAACAAGGGGAGGCCAAGCCTTCTATGGTCTTTTGCCAGGGGTGGGGTTGGGAGGGCTTGTTTAGAGATGCCTGAGGGAGCAGACTGGGGGCTTCCCTGAGGCGGCAGGAAGGGAACAAGTAAATTATGTCCTGGGTCAAGTTGGAGAAGAAGCAGGAGGTGATCTTGGGAAGATGGGCTTTTGTTTTAAGGGCATCAGCCATACTGGATGACCACCATGATGACTTTAGCAATTCATACTAGGCCAGAACCTATCAAAGCCTTTCCTTGCCAGTGCCTTGATGACCCAGTGGCCAGGAGCCTGAGAGAAAGTCACGTGAACATTCAATCTAGGAGCAGTGCTCTGCAACTAGAAGACCTGTGCAGGACGGTTGGCCCACGAAGTCACAATCCTAGGCCCTTTCATTTTGGGTTCATTGGTTTTATTTTTCAAGACAGGGTCTTGCTATGTGGTTCAGGCTGGTCTTGATCTCAGCGGTCCCCCTGTCTCAGCCGCCTGTGGACTGGGGTGACAGGCAAGCGCCATTGTGCCTGGGCTCTTCAGCTTTCTTCCTCCACCAGCGGTGTCCTCCGTGGGGAGGGTCAGGGTCTTG
>NW_004526451.1:0-6344 GCF_000260255.1 Octodon degus
CAAGACCCTGACCCTCCCCACGGAGGACACCGCTGGTGGAGGAAGAAAGCTGAAGAGCCCAGGCACAATGGCGCTTGCCTGTCACCCCAGTCCACAGGCGGCTGAGACAGGGGGACCGCTGAGATCAAGACCAGCCTGAACCACATAGCAAGACCCTGTCTTGAAAAATAAAACCAATGAACCCAAAATGAAAGGGCCTAGGATTGTGACTTCGTGGGCCAACCGTCCTGCACAGGTCTTCTAGTTGCAGAGCACTGCTCCTAGATTGAATGTTCACGTGACTTTCTCTCAGGCTCCTGGCCACTGGGTCATCAAGGCACTGGCAAGGAAAGGCTTTGATAGGTTCTGGCCTAGTATGAATTGCTAAAGTCATCATGGTGGTCATCCAGTATGGCTGATGCCCTTAAAACAAAAGCCCATCTTCCCAAGATCACCTCCTGCTTCTTCTCCAACTTGACCCAGGACATAATTTACTTGTTCCCTTCCTGCCGCCTCAGGGAAGCCCCCAGTCTGCTCCCTCAGGCATCTCTAAACAAGCCCTCCCAACCCCACCCCTGGCAAAAGACCATAGAAGGCTTGGCCTCCCCTTGTTCCAATCAAGAGAAGTCCTTCTCTTCCCCAAATTCTCTCTGTGTCCTCAAAGAAAATAAAGCCCCTTTCCCTTTTACCTCCTGTTTCTCTGCTATACCAATCACCTGAAACAACCTATCATATTAGTGCCGTGACTCGGATAGACAGGTGTGAGGCTCCTGGGGCCATGACCCCCCAGTCCTGAGCCCCCTGCCCATCGGCCGAACTTTTTCTCAGGGATCTGCCTATGTGCCATTGGCAGCCTGTGCGCAACCCCGGGCACCTCGCATCTCACAGGTAGGCTGAGCCCTCCAGCTTCCGGTTCTCTCATTCAGGACCTCGTTCCTTTCGCTTCACCTCCTGCGCCTCGGGTGTATACCCTTCCCTTAGAATATCCCCTGCAGTCTCCTGAAATTCGCGGAGCCCTGCGTCCGGAGGTCTACCCATCCCTGGTCCCCGCCCCCCAAATCCCCCGAGCCGCCAGCGACAGCCGGAGGGACCAAGGTCTGGGAGGTTCGCCTTTGCTCTTCTTAGCTCTGGGAGCTGGTGACGACCGCTCCGGGCTGAGAAGTCCGCTCAGCCTTGACTCGGTCACTCAGGGGAACTGTTGTCGCCTTGGTGTATACCCTTCACTCAGGGCACTCCCCTGCCATCGCCATGGGAAATACTCGTTCCCAGCCCCCCAAGACACTCATGGGGTGCCTGGTCCGTAATCTCGGTCCCCCGGCCTCCAGCAGGCCATGAGACCTAAGCGATTAATCTTCTATCGTCAGAAGGCTCAGCCACAGTGTAAGCTCGGTGGTAAGACCCAGTGGCCGACAGGAAAACCTTTTGGTCCACTAACTCTCCAAAGTTGTTTAGTACCACGTACTCGAGGTCCTGCCCGTCCTTCTCTCGGACAGGAGCTTTCTTTCCCTCAATAAATATATTCTGCTAAAAAAAAAAAAAAAAAAAAAGTTTGGAAAACCTCTGCCACGCACTGGCAAACGGCACCCACCCGCCTCTGGTGCTCGGCTCCTGGGCATGCCCCCTACCCCCGTCCTGGTCCGGAGGCTGCTGCAGCCTCGCTCGCCAGCCACGCAGCCACCTCCCGGGCCTGCAGCCTGCCCGCCCGCCCGCCCGGCCCGGGCCCTCTGCGCAGCCTCCCGGCGGCGGCTGCTCTCTCTCGTCTCTGTGCACAGGTGCTTGCAGCAAGATCTCTGGCAGAGCAGACCCCTGCACCCCGACCGACCGACTGCGGCAGCGCGGGCAGCCCACTCAGCTTTCAGGGGTCTACGTGCCTCCCGTTCCTTGCTGCCCCCTCTTCTTCAAACCAGTCTTTTCCTTCAGGCTTTTCACTTTAACAAGTGATTTTCCGGAGGAGCAGGCGCCTGGCGCTCTGCCTCCCAGCACACTGAAGGCAGGCCTGCAGCCCGCAGGAGCCACGAGCGCACACCCCTCCCCGCCCACCTGCGCTCACCTCCGCCCTCTCCAGCGCCCCCCAGCGGCCGGGCCGAGCCTTGCGCACACCACGCCGCTCTGCCGCTGGGGGGCGCCCTCACGCCCGGCTCAGTCCCTGCTCCCACTCACACCGAGGCGCTACATCAGACCTAAACGTGCCTATTAACCCTGAACAGGAGGGCTTCGCCTCTTCCAAATTCCTCTTGTAAGAGATCTCTGCTAACTGGCCTGCAGTTCTGACTAGTCGTTCATAATTACAAACCTAAAAAAGGTCATCATAATTTAACCTGGCGAGAAATATATTTGAGTGCACTGTCATTTTATAAAGAAGTCCGTGTGGGACGGGAAGATGGCTCAGTGGAATAAGCACCTGCCTGGCAAGCGCAAGGACCTGAGTTCAATCCCTGGTTCCGAGAAAAAAAAAAAAAAAGTCCGTGTGTCCTGTGCACTTGTTTGTTTTATATCAGTCTGTAAACAGCTGTTCTTTTATTTGAGTTCTAAAACACAAACTTAAAAGCATACTTTTCTCCTGAGTTACCAGCTGGTCTAACTGATATCAAAATTAATTTATAGTTAAATAAAAATCATTAAAATGGGGAGAGATTATTAGACAGGGCTCTTCATTGGTGGATAAAGGGTGGCCAACCCTTTATCCTCATCAATAGTTTATCAAGAGAGCCCCCAATAATCTCCTTAAAAGACACCCCCAACAATTTGGTCATTGGTTGAAACAAAATGTTTTCAAAAATTAATATAAGGTTTGCTTGCATATTAAATATGTGACAGGATGCTTGACATATTACATATGTGTGTGCCTTCCAAATACACAGTATTCTACAATATAAATTTTCTTTCAGCTTTAAACATATGCCTTTCTCTTATGCTCCAGGTGCTTATAATAAGAGGTTCATGTCAAGCCAAATGATGACATGAGGCCACCAGCCAAATGACAATTTTCTAACTACAGCTTATGTGACATGTGTCCAGTATATGTGCTGTTACATTTAGAGATGGCAGGACAAAACGGAGACTTCATTATCTGTTAGGACTGCTGTGCTGCACTGCTAGGCATGACCACTGATGGCCGATGCCAAATTTTCTCTACAAAGTTATAAACTGTTGTCCACTACCATTCTACAGGGATTTAACTGCTAAAATGTCCATGGCTGGTAAAAATAAATAAAATAAAATAACAGTTCTCTGGGTACACTTTACAATTCAAGGTACTTGACACTCAGATAAAACTCTAATAATCAAGTGTACTAATGTAGACCCAGATTCTCCTAAAGGAACAAGAGTTAATTCCTGTTTTATATCCCTATCTGCTCCAGACATTCATGCCAAGCTAAAAAGACAAATCTTGGCCCTCAAACCCCACAGGAAAACTTACCTAATCTAACTTTCCATGTCTTCAATAATAGAGACCAAAATTAACTACACACGGTGCCAATTTTTGGCTGCGACACTTGAGACTCCCATCAAAGCAGGACCCTGACAAGATAATGCTGAGCCTAAACAACTCTGCCACCCAAGCCCTTCCTGGATGGTTTCACGTATGGCAAAGGACACTGGGCACAAGCATCCCCGACCCACAACCATCACTGGGACATCTACAAGCTTGAGGGTCACTGAAGTGCAGCTGCCCTTTCCACCAAAGGGAACTAACTAACTCCCTGCCCTCACAGGGAACTCGCTAGAGCCAGATCCACCAATACTTGACCTGCTTGGTCCTGCTGCTGAAGAGCAACAACAGAGCTTCAATTCCACAGCACAGATCGCAGTACCTTTGTCAGAGTCCCGAGTCTGACTGGACATCTCAGGTAAGAAAAACTCTTTTCTTGCTGACACAGAGCCCACATGTAGTGTTCTTCCTGAGTTCTAAAGTCACTACATTAGCTCTACAGTCTCCATAGTGGGAGTTGATGGCTGACCTACATGACCTTCAGACAGGCCCATTCCCTGCTGACTACAGACACTGTTCTTCACTCATCCTTTCCTTGTGATGCCAACCTGTCCTATACCTCATGGGGAGACACCTCCTCCAGAAGCTCCACTTCTCTCTCATCTCTTTCCCCCCCCCAGTATACATCCTACAAACCCAATCTCTATACACAGCCAGCTCCTCCCTCGCTCTTCCCTTGTCGACCACCTACTCTGAGACACTTCCAGTCCCACTCGTGCCACACATGCCGTTCCTAGTGTGCCTCAGAGATCCCACAGCGTTTCCCTACATTCCCCAGTACCTGATAGCACCCAAACATCAGAAGAGACTCCAGCCCCTATGCCTTCTTCACCATTCCCTTACACCAGATTGCCAGGACCTCTTTGCCTTCACATGGACTGACCTAGACCCTCTCCGATCTTAACAGCTCACATGGACAGTCTTGCCTCAGGGGCTCAGAGACAGTCGTCACTGCTCTAGCAAAGCCCTCGCTGCTTATATCGGAATCCTTGACCTCAAGCCCAGCCTGCTCCTCCAATACACTGATGACCTCCTCCTTTGCTCTCCCTCTCACGCCCAGCCCTGCGACACACAGCTGCTCTTCTCAATTTTCTGTCAGGACGAGGCTATAGGGTCTCTCCCTCTAAAGCTCAGATAGCCTCACCTAAGGTCAAATATCTAGGACTCACCCTCACTCCCACCACTCGTGTGATCACAGCCCACCACAAAGCTCTTCCTCGTGACCTTCAGGTGCCCAGCACAAAACAGCAAGTTCTCTCCTTCCTTGGTTTGGCTAATTTCTTCCGCCTCTGGGTTCCCAACATCACCTCTCTGGCACAGCGTCTCTATAGGATACCAAAGGGTTCCCTGTTAGAGCCCCTTGACCCCACTGCTCCCATAGATTCCCCTCTCCACAAGCTACCACAGGCCCTCCTAAGGGCCCAGCTCCCACTTCACCCAACCCCACTCAGCCTCTACCCTATACACCACCTCTCAGGGTCACAATACAATACACATCCGATCAGGCAGTAGCCTACCTTTCTAAACAATTAGACAACACAGCTCACAGACAGACTCCATGTCTCTACATGCTCACAACAGCAGCCACAGGAACACGAGACAAAAAGTTCACTTTAGGACACTCCATCACAGCCTACTCACCGTAGCGAGCTTATCACACACAAGACAATTCCAGCCTGACTGACTCCTTAAATACATCAAATCCACTTAATGGTCGCAGACGTCCGTCTATCATTACTTCCACCTGTAGCCCTCTCAATCCCACTGCCTTATTCCACGCCTCTCAGGAGGCCCCGCAATAGTTGTGCTGGGGCCCTACAGACAATGCTGACTCCCTTTCCTCACATTCATATCAAAAATTTAAAATTGATACTCCTCCTCTTCAACACGGTCATGGCCACATCCAGCTCATAGACTCCTCTCTTGCTTCCCTTCCTGTGTCTGTTAATCATGACACATACTCATAACATACTGCCTCTTTAAATTTTTTCAAGGTTTCTTCAGTCTCCGATGTGAGCCTTCAGTAATAAAAAACTTCTAGTCCTAGCTGAGACACCTGGCACCAACTTCTACATGGGCATGAGCCGCCTTCCTGTCAATCCTCCTTGCCCCCAAGACAACACCCCTGTTCAGCAAGAAGCACTCTAAGAGACTCACTGCCCCTTTCCTAAAAACCAAAAGACAGGAATGATAGGTTCTGGCCTAGTATGAATTGCTAAAGTCACTATGGTGGTCATCCAGGACGGCCGATGCCCTTGAAACAAAGCTTGTCTTCCCAAGACCATCTCCCCCTTCTCCTCCAACTTAGCCCAGGACATAATTTACTTCCTGCCGCCTCAGCGAAGCCCCCAGTCAGCTCCTCAGGTATATCTAAACAAGCCCTCCCAACTCCACGCCCAGCAAAAGGCCACAGAAGCCTCGACCTCCCTTGTTCCAATCAAGAGAAGTCCTTAACTTCCCCAAATCCTCTCGTGTCCTCAAAGAACATAAAGCCCCTTTCTCTTTTTCTTTCTGCCTGTTTCTCTGCTGTGCCAATCACCTGAAAAAACCTAACAGGGTTTAGGGCTGAAAAATACACACTGAGGAACTGGGGAGATGGCTCAGTGGAATAAATGCTTCTCTGGCAAGTGCAAGGGCCTGAGTTCCATCCCTGGTTCCGCAAAAGAAAGAAAAGAAAAGAAAAGAAAAGAAAAGAAAAGAAAAGAAAAGAAAAGAAAAGAAAAGAAAAGAAAGATACACACTGGCCCCAGATTGAATCCCACGTCTTGACCAGCTTCTCTTTTTAAATCGAACTCAGGACCTCGCGCTTGCCAGACAGACGCTCGAGTCACTGAGCTCTAGCCCCAGCCCTGCCAGCTTCTCTTCCATGCTC
>NW_004526452.1:0-3334 GCF_000260255.1 Octodon degus
AAGTAGGTGCTTTAGACCACTGAGCCATCTCTCCAGCCCCGGAAAAGAATTTCTGTTCAAACAACTATTCACTTTTTGAAGCCACTGATCTCTAAGTGATAAGTGTCAGTGTAGTATTTTGTGGTTTCATAGTATTATACTTAGAATAAAGTTTAACTGAATAAAACATTGAAATGGCAACAAAAATACACAAACCATCACTGGGGGAATGCTGTCTTAATTAAAGAGGATACATAACATAAGAATTTTATCTCTGAACCTGAATCATACTGATATTTTATAGCATCATTACTCTCATATCCATATAATTGCAGAAAAACTTAATTCAATTTCTGTATTACCCTGCAATACCACATACATGTTCTAAATGTGTGTGCCACTTAGAGAAAGATTAAGCTATTCACCAGAGCAATAGTTATATTATCCCTGTAGTGAAAGTAAACTATAGTTAGCCAACAATAAAGAATTAGAGCCTATCTCTTGAAAATTCAGCTCAAAGAAGAACTTTGGCCTCACTTATACACATAGCAGTGTCTTGTGTACCTGCAATGTGGAAACTTTTCTAAGTCCTGCACTGTACTCAAATGAATACTTTTTATAAGTCCTTAGGGAAGATTTTTGTGAAAATAATTTTGAAATCCATATAAAACACTTATTCATAATCAAAGATTAATATACCTAGTGTATTAAAAATCCAATGCACTGTTGATGACTGAATCTTATATTCACCTAGAAAAATGAAGGTTTAAAAGAAATAAAAATGTTTTTTTAACTGGATGACTAATGCACAAGGAATACACATTTTTTCAGCTGAAAGCAATTGATCAAATCAATTGCTAAGTAGGTGACATAAAGCTAAGATTTGCTGAGTGGAAAATATTTTTGATCATTACATAATGTTATTTCACAGCTATCGGAGGAAGATTGACTGACTGACTCAACTGTGAATCTATTTAAGAGACTGCTAGATTTATAGTTACTATGAAGACAGAAAAGTAAATTTTTATACCCTAAGAGGAACCTTCAGTCTAAGAGGCTGTCTTTCCACAAGCAAAGGAATTTGATCCCTCTGTCAAAGATAACATGCCTGAGTGTGCCTAGAGTTGTTTCTGCAGCTTCTGTTATGTTCCCCTAAACCCCAAGTCTGAGATCGGTATACCTCTTCCCTTATCATTGTGCTCAGAATTGCTTTCATTATTCTAGGTTTCTTCTGGTACTGTATGAATTTGAAGAATTTTTCCCTAGTTCTGTGAAAAGTGTTACTGATATTTTTACTAGGAGTCCATTAAATCTGTTTAACAGTTTTGGAAATATAGCCATCTTTGCTATATTGGTTCTGTCCATTTTTCTGATATTCTCCTTAATTTTCTTTTTCACATTAGCATAGCCTTCATTGTAGAGGTCTCTAACTTTCTTGGTTAGGTTAATTCTTAAATATTTCATTTTAGCTGACACTACTCCAAAAGGAATTGTTTCTGCAATTTCACTCAGTGAATATTCTAGAGGGGTATAGAAAAGCTATTGATATTTGAATGTTGTCTTTGCATCCTGCTACAGTATTTAATTTCAATTATTAGTTCTAGAAACATTTTGGTAGAGTTTGGTGGTCCTGTGTATAGATCATGTCTAGAAATAATGATAATTTAAATTTTTCTTTGCATATTCATATTTCTTTTATTTTTTCTCTTTCCTGATTCCTTTTGCTAATATTTTAGAACTATGTTGAAGAGGAGTAGCAATAAAAGAAATGCTCATCTTTTTCTTGATTTTAGAAGGGATGCTTTCAACTTTTCTCCACTTAATATGGTGATTGTTGGTTAGCCACAGATGTTTTTATCAGATTAATATAAAGACTCCTTATACATATTTTTTCATGAATGTATGCTAGATTTTTGTCAAATGTTTTTTTCCACTTCTCTTACAATGATCATATACTTTTTGTGATTAGTTTTGCTTATGAGTTGCACTACATTTATTGATTTGTATGTGTTGAACCATAACTATATCCTTGGTATGACACCTGGTTAGTCATGGGATATAAGCTTTTACAAAATTTTCTGAATTTTTTGCCAATCTTGTTAAATATTTTTGTCTGTAGGTTTATAAAAATTATTGACCTAGAGTTCTTTTCATTTTTTGGTTGGGCTTTGTTGGTTTTTGAAATCAAGATAATGTTTGCCTTCAGGAATGACTTTGGGGTCAATGCTTCTCTTTCAGTTACAGTACAGAATGTAAAGAATATTGTTAGTAGATCATCTCTAAAGTTCTTATAGAATTTGCCATTGAATCTATAACAGCATAGACTTTCAATTTCTTCAATTTTATTGAGTGATATTGGATTATTTAGGCTACATGTGATTATTCAAGTAGCTCACATGTATCTCAGAATCTATCAATTTCTTCTGATTTTTTTTAATGCATACAGAGTAATGACCAGTTTTCAGAGTAATGACCAGTTATTTTCTCAATTTCATCAAAATCCCCTGTGATTTTATGTTGGAGGTTTGAAACACTTCTTTTAGGGTTTGAAACCCTTCACTCTAAGCTCTTTTTCCCTCTAAAGTTTGTGTTGAGAAGTTAGTTATAATTCTAATGTGTTTATCTTTATATGTAAAATTTTGTTTTCCTTTAACAGCTTTTTAGATTTTATCTTTGTGGTGATGTGGAGAGGGGTTTTGCTTTGTTTTGTTTTGTTTTGTTTTGTTTTGTTTTGTGATGGGTATTTGGGGCTCTATGTGCCTGGCACATTTGCATATTTATAAATTGCCTTATATTTGGACAATTCTCTGTCATTTTTTTTCTCTGTCATTTTTGTGAACAAAGTTTATACCACTTTATTGGCTTCTGATTTTTTACATATCCAGTACTCTTACATTAGTCTGTTTTGTGTCATTCAGTAGCTATTAGATAACTTGTTCACATTTCCTTGTTATATTCAGAGTATCTTTCAGTAGCTGGTCTTTAAAGGCATCATTGTCTTCTACTTGTGAAAATCTGTCCTCATACTCATTGTCAGTTATCCATACTTTCTATATAATTTTATCTCTCTTTTTTATTTAGAATAAGCTCTACAGGGTCTCACTATACAGATCAGACTCTTAGTTATTCTCCTGTTTTCAGCCTCCCAAGCACTGGAATTACAGGCATGTGCCACCATTCACCATCTCAACGCACCTTGGGGGAGAGGCCAGCACAGCACCCCAGGTATTGAAGCCCGGTCCCTGCTCTATTTAAGCAGACTCTTTAATCTGCTGAGCTATCTGGCTGGTCCTTATGTCTTGATTTCTAATTGAAATCTTTTCATGGAGTATAGTTCTTTACTAAACTAGTCGTT
>NW_004526452.1:5242-6276 GCF_000260255.1 Octodon degus
AGCAGACTGTGAGCCTGGGGCCAGGGGAAAAGTTCAGTCTCTTTCCTTTTTCATATTGTGTTCTCTTTCTTCAATTTCTCTGTATCTTTTAATTGTCCTGTAAGAGCACTCCTTATTCCCAAGGATCTACTTCTCTCCTTTGCCTTTCTTGGAATTGTTGTTTTCCAGTGCCTTGGTACCAAATTTTTGAGAAGTTGAATTGTTTCTCATCACTATGAAATTTTTTTCTCCAACTGGCACTTAAAACATTTTTAAATTATATGTATAGAAAAAATTTACAGCATATTTCTTTGTTTGTAATTATTGTCTACCTGAATGCAAGAGATACTAATGGAGCAAGATAGCTCCTTGACATAAAGTAATTCCTTTTATTTTTAGATTGCATTGAATATTTTACACACATGTCAACAATCCCCTGCAAATTATTTATTATGATGCTCCAGTTAATAACAAATAGAGGATATGGGCAGTTATAAATATATAAATAAATTTTAAATATCTACAAGTTACATTGACATTTTCCATATATACATAAAAGTATATATGTGAATAGATAGACAGACAGACAGACAGATAGACAGATACTTCATCTCAAGAATACTTTCGTTTGCAAACCATTTAGTTCCCAAACAGAAGCATTTGAAAAAAGTTTATTTTTGTTTGCAAATTGCACTGAGTGACAGACACTAACCTGACAATATTTTGTTGAAAAAGGCAAAAATATGGCTATATTTTCTACAATTGTGGAAGAAATTAAGTTTATGATGTTTAAAACACATTCTTTACATCTGTGCTGTTATTGAACATTTCTTTCTTGGTTGAATGAAAAACTTTGATGGTATACATATATAAAACAGATCAATGGTAATTTGTCTAATGAACAGCTTAATTAGTCCCTGGAGGATATTCAACTGTTCATATATATAAAGGGTTCTTGTTCTGTTTTTGTCTATTTGTTGACATTAGTTTTTGTATATAAACAGAAAGGCAAGTAAAATTACTAGCTTTTCCTGAGCTACATTCAAACAAGATAT
>NW_004526453.1:0-1417 GCF_000260255.1 Octodon degus
AAAGTGGTTGGGATAGATATATGGTTACATTCTGTTAATGAATAGAATGATTTGTTCTAATGGTGTTTGTAAATAGGATATCAAGTCCGCATCTTGTAGAGCAATTAACAATTAAGAAGAATGTATACAGTGTGTTAATTATTGAAACTGTCCTACCGATTTGATTTGAAACTGTCTCATTGCTATTTGTTTATCAATAAAATTATGGCAAAAAAATAAATAAAAAATAAAAAAATATTACTATGTGGCTGAAAACAACATAAATGTATTCCCTTGCAAACTTTAAGGTTAGATATGCAAAACCCAGTGTCAGTGGGCCAAAATTCAAGGGCTAGCAGCGCTCCACTTGTAGGCCCTAGGAGAGGAGACACTGCCTGGCTCTTGCAGCAGCTGCTACTTGCCAGTATTCTTAGCTTTTGGCCACATCACTCCAGGCTCTGCTTCCATCATAGCATCATAGGAATTACACTTCTATTTGTAGTAAGTCTCTCTTCTGTCCCTGGGATTGTTTTTAGGTACTAGCCAGATAATCCCAAAAAATGTCTTCTCAAAAAGGTCTATGCATTGAATAAAGTGCCATTTACAGGTACTAAAGAATAGAAGTCCCAGTGAAATTCACAAGGTTGAAATCATACAAAGTATGTATTTCTTTTTTCTTTTTCTCTTTTTGGCGGAACCAGAGATTGAACTCAGGAGGTCCTTGTGTTTGCCAGGCAAGCGCTTATTCTACTGAGCTATCTCCCTGCCCCAAAATAAGTATTTCAACCACAACAAAATGATATTAGAACTTAATAATAAGGAAATTTGGAGAATTCACAAATATGAAAATATAATTCCTAAGTAGTCAAGAAGAAATCTCCATAAAAATAAGAAAACATCATAAAATGAATAAAACATAAAACAAAACTTAAGGGATGTTTCGAAAGCAGTGCCAGAAGTAGGAATTAAAACCTTTTAAAATTTATTCCAGCAAGTTGAATCTGTATAAAAGAACTACATACCAAGTATTATGCACTAAAACTAGATAGTATTATTCTAGAAATGCAAGGTTGACTCAACATAGGAAAATCAATGAAAATAATATACTACTGTAACAGAATTTTTAAAAACAGTATTATGTTAGTAGATGCAGAGAACAGACAAGATTCAGCACCCTTTTATCAAAAAAAAAATCACTTACAAATTAGTAACAGATAGTAACTACTGCAGCCTTATAAAGGGTGTCTACACAGCCCCACAGTTGGCCTACTTAGCCATGAGACTGCAGTATCCCCCGCGTCAGGGCTCAAGGGTGTCTGCTTTCACCATCTCCACTCAGTGCTGTGCCCGACATGTCGGCCAGGATTATCGGGCCAAAGAAAACGGATGAGTGGTGGGGGAGGAGAAGGACATTGTAGGGAGAAGAAATATAGTAAAG
>NW_004526453.1:2947-4652 GCF_000260255.1 Octodon degus
AATAAAGCTGGGCTCCTACCTCACACAATATACAAAACAACAACAAAAAGATGCAATATCTAAAAGAGTTAAAAATACAAACACATAAGAAAAAAGGATGCAACTAGTTTTGTTTTTAGACTAAACAAGTTTCTTAAATATGACACCAAAAACATAATCTTTAGAAAAGGATAAATTAGACTTCATTAAAATTAAAAACTTTTGTCAAAGGACATCTTAAAAAAATGTAAGGTAATCCTCAGAATGGGATATTTGCAAATCAGATATATGATAGGAATCTCTTGTTTTACCTTGAGGTTTGTTCTTTTTTTCCAGAACCAGGGATTGAACTCAAGCTCTTGTGCTTGCCAAGGAAGCGCTTATTCCACTGAGCCATCTCCCCGGCCCCTATGATAGGAATCTCTTATCCAGGATATACAAGGCATCCTTACAACTCAATAATGAAAGTACAAGTAATACAATTTTAAAATAAGCACCCAGTCCCTCAAGGTGCACACCTATAATCCCAGAGAAACACAGGAGGATCACCTCAAGTCCAAGCTGCGTAGTGAGACCCTGCACCAAATACATAAATGAAAATAATAAAATACTAAGCAAAATACTGAACAGAAATATTTCCAGGGAAGACCTACAATAGTCTTAAATATATGAAAATGTACCTCACATCATTATTCTTTGGGGAAAGACAAATCAAAACCACAACTTTATATTCAGTAGAATTGTTGCTACAAAATTTTTTTTTAGAACAAAAACATATGAGGTGCGGGGGCAAATACCTGTGATCCCCGCACTGGGAGGGTGAGGCAGGAAGGCAACTGCAAGCTCAAGCCCAGCTGAGGCGATCCAGTGTGAAATAATAACAAAAAATTAATTTCTTTTAATTTAAAAATAAAGCAAAAACACAAGTGGAAAATAAATGTTACCGAGAATACGGAGAAATTGGAGCCTTTCCACATTGCTGACGGAATGTAAAATGCTGCGGCTGCTGTGCAAAGGCTTGAGTTTTCCCAGAAATTAAATACAGAATGACCACATGCTTACACTGTGATGACCACGTGATTGATTATACCACCCTGTGACTGCAGACAGTCGCACCTGGGTGACCACCCCAAGGACCTGAAGCAGGAGCCAACTCACGTGCGCACTCACTCACAGTGCCTTCCAGCCGTAGCCCGGCCTCCCGAGAGTGGCCCTGCTTGCTGGACTGGCCCCCCGGGTTCTGTCTTCTCCCAAGGCCTGGCTGGGTATCTTCACCACTGTCTTCTCTGATGCCTTCAGGCAGAGGGTGAGGGTGGGGAGGTTTGATCAGAACTTGTCTGTCTTCACTGAAGGCAAGTCACCGGAATTTATTTTCAGTTTCGATAGAATTTGACCCTATTCAAAGCTTCCTGATTTTCCTTCTGCATCTCAGTTCCTCAGTTCCCTTTGAATGCTTATCTGCCTCCTTCTATGCTGTTAACATGTATATTCTGTTATCAGTGTCCCTGCCTTCTTTGCAGACTATCTTATCCAGGCAGAATTTCAAATTTCCATAAGCAGGATATTTCTAGCTCTTAACTTTAGCTACCACGCCTAAAATACGCTTTTCTCCCAAATGAACTGAATTTTTCAAGATGGCATGGCTGTGCTTGCGCATACTGCCCATCCTTCTGCTTCGTGAACTGCCCTTAGCTCTTGGCAGCCTTGGCATTTCTTCAGGAGTCAG
>NW_004526453.1:4842-6395 GCF_000260255.1 Octodon degus
ATATATAATTTTTGAAAAAGGTATATATTTTTTGTTTTGGGGGTGTTGAGGATCAAACCTAGGACCTCTTGTTTGCTGGGTTAAGTACTTTACCACTGAGCTACAGCCACAGCCGAATAAACAATTACGAGCCTGTTCAAAGCACCTGAGTTTATGGCTTCAGTAGTTATTAGTCACATTTTACAAATGAACAGAACAACTTGTCCAAACCATGCAGGAAGTAGCAGCGTGCGGACTCTCAGGCACCTGGACAGATGTAACCTTTGCCACTATGTCACTGTATAGATTATGATCACTTTATCATACGTTCAGAACTATTCTGGTAAATGATTCAAATGCATACATATAAAATGCAAATAATGTAGCGTATAGGTTCTATTCTTTTCCTTGTTGAAATTAGCTCCCCAAACTTAAGTAACTTCTTTCCCAGGTCCATTATGTTGGACTGTAATTCTCCACCTGCTTATACTCATGCTCTTTGCAACATGGCTTTGTAATTCTGTGAAAAAGGAGCTTGTGCTCCCCAACCTTCCATCTGGGCTGGCCTTGGAACTTTTTTTTTTTGTGGAACTGAGGACTGAACTCTGGATCTTGCGCTTGCCAGGCAGGAGCTTAAACTGCTGAGCTGTCATCTTTTGATTGCAGTAACTAATGTTTCCATTCCAAGCCTAGCCCTGGAGAGCCCTTATATGCTACTTCCACCTCTTAATTCCATCTCTCCCCACTCTCCCTCCTCCTTGTGCTGCCACGAAAACAAGCCAATGGTGGACTCCACAAAAACAAAACCAAACCAAACCAGGAGTGGTTTTACACATCTTGGAGGTAGTCTGCTAGGCCTTAGTATGGCTGCAATGCGTAACTGACGTAGTCACGCAGCTCCTGCAGCGGTGGGCCCACGCATGCATAGTCCAGCTGGTTACCAATACAGCTTGCTAAGCGGGAGGCTAAGAAACTCAATTTGGCTGTCTGTGCAAGGAAGATCGAGAAGGCCCTGTACCACCCTGTTCACAATGTGCTCTTCAGGCACATGGTCTTAATGCTCTTAAGTAGAAATGCCACAGCAAACGTACAGTTGTTTTTAAAATCAACCTTATAAGGAATTTTCTCCAATTTTTGTAAAAGATGTATTTTGCTATTTCCCCAATAAAAACAATCTATTTAACACTCAATGCAAAATCCTTTTAGGAATTTGGTGTCAGAAATATCAACAACTTTAAGAGCAAAGAGATGATGGGAAACAGGAAGGTGGAGGAGGTGGGAAAGGGACCTGACAAAGGAGGAAGAGGCCAGGCAGGGAAAGGGGGAGCAAGAACGATCACAATGCAGTGTGTCCATTTATCAGTTCCCTGGGGTGCCCGGGGAAAATTAGTATGTATCACAAATACACACCAATAACGGAGGACTCCGGTGTCAAGCAAACTGATTACCCAGCGGTACCAAGGTGCTTCAGCGGGGGGCAAGTGACTATGTGCGGCACTTTGGTTATTACTGCAACGGTGGGGAAGTCAGAATCTAACTATTCTGCTGGCACAGATGTAACCTTTGCCACTATG
>NW_004526454.1:0-1199 GCF_000260255.1 Octodon degus
AAAATGTATCTACCAAATTCCCACAGCTAACATCTGTCTGTCTGTCCATCCACCTAACAAAACAGATGCCCAGGCTAGACTCAGAACTTGCAGTCAGGGCCAGAGAGATGGCTCAGTAGAATAAGCGCTTGCCTGGCAAGCGCAAGGGCCTGAGTTCAATCACTGGTTCTGCAAAAAAAAAAAAAAAAAAGAGTTTGCAGTCTTCCTGGCTCAACCTCTCAGAGTAGTGCTAGTACAGCCATACCACACTTTCCAATGTCAAAACATACCACAGATTTGAAGCAGTTACTTCCTCAAACTAAACTTTCCATCAGTCAAATCTTATACATAGTAATTAAGATATCATAGTACTGACATGAAGGTAGCAATAGAGATCAGTGGAATGGAACTGAGTGACCAGATCTAAACCCATGCTTTTGGTCAGTTGATTTCCAGTGAGGGTGCTAAGACCATTCAATGGGAAAAGGATGGTCTGTTCAAGAAATGGCACTGGGACAAATGGATGTCCATAGGCCAAAGAATGAAGTTGGACCCTTACCTTGTACAATATGCAAAATTCCCTTCAAATGGATTCCAGACCAGCATGTAAGAGCCAAACCTATACAACTCTTACAAGGAAATGTTGATCTAAATCTTCATGACCCTAGATTAGGTAGTGAGTGTGCCCAGCTAAGTGTGCATCCCAGCACTCTGGGAGGCAGAGGCAAGAGGAGCATAAGCTCCAGCCCAGGCCTGCAACTTAATGCTTTAGCAAGACTCTCAAAATAAAAAAGTTGTAAAAGACTTGGAGATATAGCTCAGTTTGAAGACCCTGAGTTCGATCCCCAGTACTAATTTATTTTAAAAAGGAAAACGTGCCCAGCAATTATTTTTTTAGTTGAAATGGAGGCAAGACTTGAGATATTTGTCCTAATTACCATGTTTCAGTAACATAATCCATAGATAGCTTTAGATCTGGAAATGCCTGGTTTGGCTGATTATTTATTTATTTTGGCACTGGGAATTGTACTCGGGCTTTGTACATGCTAGGCAAGTATCCTGCCAATAGCTGCATCCTCAGCAGTGTTTTATTTTATTTTAGATATTGGACTCGAACTTATGATCCATCCTCCTGCCTCATCCTCCCAGAGTGCTGGAATTACTGGATGGACTACTACACCTGGCTGGCATGTCTGGGTTTTGGTTTGGTTTGGTTTGGT
>NW_004526454.1:2945-6315 GCF_000260255.1 Octodon degus
AGGCTGGCTGGCATGTGGTGCTGGGGATTGAACCGCGGTCGCTGTCCTTTTGCTTAGTTTAGCTTGTTCTAAGTAGGTGCTTTAGACCACTGAGCCATCTCACCAGCCCCAGAAGTACAAGTTTTTGCACAAAGTGATAACCGTAACCAATCAAAAGACAGAGCAGCCTCCAAGTCTCACAAGTTGTCACCCCATCCCTGGTCCCTCTTTGTGTGCCTTGCCATCTCTCCAGTGACTATACTTACCCTTCCTTACACTTCTTAAGATGTTGTGCAGACACCTAAACACTATATATGTTATTTTGTTTCCTATATTTCTAACAAGCTTTAATTTATAAATTAGGCACAGTAAGGAATGAACAGCGATAACTAAAAATAGGACAATTATAGCAACACACTGTAATAAATGTTATTTAAAAATTTGTCAATGGTTTATTTCTGGAATTTTCTGTTTCACATTTTCTGAGTGCTGTTGATCACAAGTAACTGAAGCCACGAGAGTGAGCCACGGATAGGGGCAATGGCATTTCAGACTCTCCGGCTTGGCAGCGCTCAGATCTCGCCCCTCCTCACCCACCTGGCACCGGCTTCACAAGGGACATCCACCAACCACCACATGGACGTGCCTCCACCTCCCAATTCATAAATGTGAAGGGAAACCCAGCCACCCTCCTGTTGACACGGAAGGTGGCTCTCATCCTGTACCCTCCTCACAGTGTTCTGATCCAGCCCCTCCCACCGCATGCAGGTTTTTGGTTTTTTTCTCCCTAAGACAGGCTCTCACTATGTAGCCCAGGCTGAGCTTGAACACCAGCCGATCTCCTGCTTCAGCCTCCCCTGTGCTGGGATTACAGGTGTACACAGCGTTAGATGGGGAATTCAAGGCTCTGGCTTCCTCTCCCCTCCTTTCTCTCTGTCTCCCCCACTCGACTCCTCCACTCCCCTCCCTCCTTCTTTCTCCCCCCCAAGCCTCGTCCCCTCCTCCTCTGCCTCCCTCCCTCTCTCCAATTCTAGCCCCAGCCTCGTCCTCTTTCCTTCATGCTAGGGGCAGAACCCAGAACCTGTGCATGCTAGGCCAGTACTCTAACACTGAGCCACAGCCCTGACCCTTTCCAAATTTTGAGACAGAAGCTCATTAAGTTTCCCAGGCTGACCTCAAACCTGCACTGCTACTGCCCCAGCCTGTGGAATAGCTGGGATTGCAGGTGTGCACTACCACCTCTGGCTTTAGTGACTTTTTTTTTTTTTTTTTAAACTACTACATTGTAGTCTTTAGCATCCTAATACTCTAGTTTGTTTCAGCTGCCTGCCATTGCTAGGAAATCACTTAAGTTTCCTTGGGAGCAGGGCTTCAGAGAGTGTCCTTGAACTTGACACACCGTGATGCACTATGGGAGCCTTTCCCTAGGGGAGCTGCTCATTGGTCAGACCCTGCCAGGCTGTGCCTCCGTGGGAGAAATATCGCCCTCTGTGGTTTTATCATTTTATATCTTGCCTAAGGTCTTTTTAATGCTGAAGTTATAAACAATTTTTTAAAGCATTTTTGCTGAGTTTGTGGTCTTTCTTTCTCCATTTGGCTCCAGAAACTAGCTGGGATATCCTCCTCCTAAGCCCCTGAGAACTTTTCCCATCCTATGGGGACCACCTGAATGGTCTTGTCTTTTCCCAGCTAATTTGGACTGCCACCTTTAGGACCAAATAAATTCCCATAAATATGGAGGTGTCTTCTCAGATTCGCTGTTCTGTTTCACTAATCCATGTGTCTACTCCTACACCTCCCACTACTGTCACAGTTTTCCCTTTGTTTTTGGTTTGGACTCGAACCCAGGGCCTCATACGTGCTAGGCAAGCACCATACCACTAACTACCACCACAGTCCTTTTTATTTTTTAATTTTGAGATACGATCTTAATAAGTTGCTAAATTACCCAGGCTTGGCTCAAGCTTGCCGTCCTCCTACCTCAGCCTCCCAAAGTGCTAGGATTATAGGTACTTGCCACTATGCCCAACAGCCCTGTTTTTAAATGGACAATTCAGTGGCATTCATTACATTCATAGTATTGTGCAGATGACATTATCTGCAAGACCTGTCATCACCCCCAAACAGAAATTATGCATTCATTAAGGGAAAAGACCCATCTCCTCTCTGCCTCCGCCTCCGGTGACCTGTAGTCTACTTTGTGTCATGATGACTGTTTAATTCTGATTACCTCATTCTGTAAGTAGGTCCCATTGTGTCCCTCGTAGCAGAATGTTTCCAACCACATTGTCTAATTGTGATATAATTATGTATATATTTTCCCAGTGGTTCTTGGACTCCCGGTCCAAGGCAGGGCATAGAAAGTCTTAACCTGGGGCCGGGGAGAGGGCTCAGTGGAATAAGCACTTCCCTGGCAAGTGCAAGGCCCTGAATTCAATCCCTGGTTCCACCAAAAAAACCACAAAAATCCAAAAAACCCTGTTAACCTTCCCCAGTGGAAATTCTCTGGCTTCCCCTTGCCTGATAGCAGATCACAAGCCCCACCTCACTCCAGAGGGGTCCCTGGAATGCAGGGCTGGGACTCCGTGCAGAGGGGCCAAGAAGGAGCTGAACAGGCAGGCCTTGTGTTGTTTCCTATTGTGGCCTTTGTGTCCAGCCCCATTTCTACAAGGTTGTCATGCTTCAGTCTTGCCCATGCAGTGAAGTCTTCAGAGAAACCCCAGAGGCCAAGTTTGCAGGCACTTCTGGGTCACTGAAACACTCAGAGCTTCCAGGAGGTGGTGCACCTGGGTGGGGGGAGGGGTGGCGGCTTCCTCATACCTCATTCCTGTCCTTGATGATCTAGTAAACACAAGTGTTTCCTGGCCTGGCAGATCTGTGGAACCTGAGAAAGGGATTGCAGGACTCTGATTTCTAGCTGACTGGTTGGAAGCATAGGCTTGAATTGGGAGGGCAGTGAGTAATCAGTCTTGTTTTTTTTTTGTTTTTGCAGAACTGGGGATTGAACTCAGGCCCTTGTGCTTACCAGGCAAGCACTTATTCTACTGAGCCATCTCCCCAGCCCCCAGTCTTGGGCCTTGAGCCCCTGTCTGTGTGATCTCATACTGTCTCAGGCGGTAGCAGAACTGGTCTGGACATGAGGACACCCTGCTGGTTGCTTGCTTACTGCTGAGGGGAAGGCACCTCACTTTTTGAGGTCATAGAAGTCTTCTGTGTTGGTTATTGGTATGTAAGAGCAGAGGGAAGACAGCTACTTTGTCCTGGCCACACAGTCATGCATCAGAACTTGTTTTCTTGGCTGAATCATACTCCACTGTGAGGACTCAGCACATTGTTTATGCAATCATCTGTTCTTGGACTCTTGGGCTATTTCTCGCCAGTTGTTGTGAGT
>NW_004526455.1:0-1166 GCF_000260255.1 Octodon degus
AATTTTTCACAATTAAGGCACAAAACTCTATTAACCCTTTACAGTTTATTTAGCTCATGGTTACTGGAGGGTTCAGTCCATATTCCACTGGCTCCAAGGCAAACAGCAGTTCATACAGCAGAAAAAAATGAAGAGCAGAGGAGGGGCAGCAGCTGCCGCGACCAGCAAGCCTCTCTCTTCCTTCTGCGCTGACTGCGAAGATTGGAGCTCCTCCAAAGTGGCGCAGCTGCCAAGATCAAGCTCCTCCAAAGACTGAGACTTCTCCACCCAAGCAGGGCAGGGTGGCAGGAAGTCTGGCAGGGAGGCAGGAAGCCTTTCCCAATCCCAGGCCCTGCCCACCTGCAGGACTAGGCCCCCACGCTGAGAACCGCAGGAGCTGATTCAGCCAAGTTGACACAATGTATCAACTAACACACCAACCCTCCAGGGAGATGTCACATGGGCTTATTGCCTGATACCCTTACCCAGGTACACATCACAGGAATCTTGAAAACAAAATCGTAAATGTCATACTTTTTTGTTTAAAATCCAGCAATGACATCCTATAAACTGTAGGTCCCAAATCTTCACAGGACTCACCAAAGAACTTAATGTCTGTTTGATTGATTCATGGATTCATTGACTTGGGACAAGGTCTCACTATGTTTTCAAAGCTGGTCTCAAACTCCTGGGCTGGGGACATCCTCCTGCCAAATCAGCCAGAGGATCTGCAACCCCACCCTCGCCACCACACCCTACTTGCTCCCTGACTCCAAGTTGTCCCGCACAAGACTGCCATCCCCAGGTTATTCAGTCCAACACTGCTCAAGGGTTGCCCAGAAAGGAAAGGACTTTATTTTTTATTTATTTTATGTATTTGATATAGGGTCTCATTATGCAGCACGGACTCTAGGGATCCTCCTGTTTTCAGCCTCCCCAAGTGCTGGGATTACATGTCTGCACCTCACCCGCACTCAGTCACCATGTTTTTGTTGTAACCTAAAAATCAGAAAACGGACTCAAAAAAGAAAGCGCTTTATTTAGCTGAGCTCAGCGGCAGCACATACTTTGGTCTCCAAGTAGGTGCGTGCCGAGGTGGGGAGAGACAAGGGTTTTTAAAGCTGAAAACCGCAAGGAGGGGGGTGACAAGCGCGAGGGAATGCAGCACTGGGGTCAGCGTCCACTTA
>NW_004526455.1:2241-3108 GCF_000260255.1 Octodon degus
GTCAGCTTATGCCAAACAGTCCTCGTTAATAACATTACAGTGGAAACATACAGAGGTGTATAATACAATGGCTATTCTGGTTCCAAAATGGAGTCAATCACATAGGTTATAACAGAAACGTACAGAGTTGTATAACAAAATAGCTGTTCTAGTTACAAAAAAGGAGATGGTTACATAGGTTATAACAGTTTTGGGGTTTTTTGTTTTTTGAGGGACCAGGGATTGAACTCAGGACCCTGTGCTTGGCAGGCAATCGCTTATTCTACTGAGCTATCTCCCCCCCCCCCCCCCCTTTTTTTTTCCGGTCATCATGTTGCTGGGGATCAAACCCTGATTCCTGTGCTTGCCTAAGTAGCTACTCAGTCTGCTGAACTATCTTGCCGGTCGGAAAGGGACTTTTTTTTTTCTCATTAAACTTTGTTCAGGGTCTCACTACTAGATCAGACTCGTAGTGATCTGCCTGTTTACAGCCTCCCAAGAGTTGGGATTACAGGTACACACCACAATGGCCAGTCTTAATTGCGTTTTAGTGCATCCCAGAGGTGGGGCCAGCAGGGCAGACCTGGAGATCAAACCCCCAGCCCCTGCGCCTGCTTACAGGCGCTTTAATCCGCTGAGCCCTAAACTTTGTTTTAATGGGTCTCAAAATTCTGTGACAGATTTTTGGTCAAGTTGTTTTCATTAAAAAGGTATTGATTTTAAAAAGGAATAACTTAAACACTGCCACACACACACACACACACACACACACACACACAAATGATTCACAAAACATTCTCCTTAGGGGCTGGAGAGATGGCTCAGTGGAATAAGCCCTCCCTGCAAGGGCCTGAGTTCAATCCCTGGTTCCGCAAAAAAAATGTCCTT
>NW_004526455.1:5268-6345 GCF_000260255.1 Octodon degus
CCCAGCTCTTGGGAGGCTGTAAACAGGCAGATCACTATGAGTCCAATCTAGTAGTGAGAGTCTGAACACCCTGTAGACCCTTCCCTAAAATTAAAAAAAAAAAAAAAATTTCAGAGATTTAGCAGGCTTTGGGGCACACTCCTGCAGCCAAGCAATCTAGGAAGCCACGGCAGGAAGGTCATTACTTCGAGTCCAGCCGGGACAACTTAGTGACCCAGCAAGACCCTGTGTGTTATGGTGTAATTCAATGATCCCCCAAAGCCTCTTGTACTCACAGCCTCGGCTTTCTCTGTCCTCTCCTACCAGCTGTCCCCTTCCACCCTAACTGCCTTGCCCCCCATTCCTCTTGGATCCCTCCCTCTCTCCTCCCATCCATTTTGTCATGGCCAATTCTGACCCCCCTGGACACCTCAGAGATAGAGACGGACCTGGGGGAGACCGAGAAAGCCCAGTGCAGTCTCTGTCCTCAGGCAGCTGCAGGAGTGACACAGTGTCCCCCCAGGGGCCTGGGGACATGGAGGGCTGGGAAGAGCTCAGGCTGGGTGACATCCGGAGCCGCCTCCCAGCCCTACAAGGTCTGCTGGAAATGCACACCAGGTCCCTTTCCTATGGTCACAGCCATGTCGCAAGGGCACTCACAGTCCCATGGGGATGGATCTGAGAAATGGGAGTCAAGCATCCGAGGCCAAAAGGGATTCGTGCCAGAGAATCAGCGCTGGGTCAGTAAAGAAGAAGAGCAAGAGTGGGGGTGACGCTGCGGGCCAGCGGCAGCCAGGAGGTGTCTGCCCAGGGATTTCAGGGAGGGAGGGAGAGATGGCTGTTGGTGCTGAAACCTCAGCACCGCCCGTCAGCAGCCGTGTGGGTTCTGCACACGCCCCTGCAGCCTGGGCCCAGTCACCAGGGTGCGCATCCGTGCACTGCCCTCTCTGTAGATTGCACCTTGGGACTTTTTTTTTTTTTTCTGCCATTTTGTTAAAAATAGTACTATTTTAATATTCAAAATATAAATTTTTAACATAGACAAGCATAAGGCATTTAATATCTTAAAATAATACACCAGTCAAATATAACCAGATC
>NW_004526456.1:0-584 GCF_000260255.1 Octodon degus
ATTTCTTGTTTAATTTCATCTGTGACCCATTGATTGCTGAGTATGGTGTCATTTAATTTCCATGTATTTAAGATTTTTTTCTGTTTTCTTTTGTCATGTATTCCAGTTTCATTGCACTGTGTTCAGATAATGTGCATGGGATAATTTCTGTTTTCTTACATATAGTTAAGCATGACCTACGGACCAGTTTTTTGTCTATTTTAGAATATGACCCATGTGCAGCTGAGAAAAATGTGTATTTATCTGTGTTTGTGTGGAACACTCTGTATATGTCCACCAAGTCCATTTGTTTCAAGCTCTGGTTCAGTTGTGTTACTTCTTTGCTAAGTTTTCGTCTGGTTGACCTATCTTTTGGAGATAAGGGGGTGTTAAGGTCTCCTGTTAAAATGTGGTATTGGATATTAGATTTTTCATGTCCATTAAGATTTGCTTTTATAGTTGGATGCTCCCGTGTTTGGTGCATACATATTTATGAGTGTAACCTCTTTTTTTTGAATTTTTCCCCTAACCAGTATATAGTGGCCTTCTTTATTTTGCTTGATCATTGTTGGTTTGAAGTTGAGACTGTCTGAGAATAGGATTGC
>NW_004526456.1:2769-3559 GCF_000260255.1 Octodon degus
GCCTGTATGCCAGGCCTGAGCTGAGCCTGGAGGGGACAAGGTGGAGTTGGGGGAGAGGCAGCTCTCCCACACAGTCCCCCGGTCTGGGCTAGGACTGGATATGGGGGTTCCAGGAATGTGGCAGAAATTCCTACTCGGCGGGTGGGATGGGGGAGGTGCTGCAGACTGGTGGGGGGCGTCCAAAGGGGGTGGAAGACGGTCTCACCCACGCTGCACCTGGGCTGGGACCAGTAGTAGGTCCTGCCAGCGCAGCATAGCTGGAAGCTCTCTCCTAAGGGTTTTAAATACTAGCAATCACCTATAGTATTTAGATGCCAATAGAATATCCACCTCTGACAGGACAGAAAAATAGGGATGCAAAGGAGAAATCATTTTGTATTTATATATATGAAATATAGAATGAATATACAGCTACTTTCACTTAATTCAATGAGAAGAAAGAGGTGTACTAATAGTGTTCATACAGGATATCCTGTCTGCTTCCATTAGTATGGATAACCACTAAGAAAATAACAATGTATAATGTATTGATTATCTAAACTGTCCTATTAATCAGCTTTGAAATTGTCTCATATTTATTTCTCAATTAAAAAAATAAAGACAGGTAAATAAAAAAAAATAAAGACAGGCATGTCCTCTATCACCACTCCTATTCAATATAGTTCTGGAATCTTTAGCTAGAGCCATCAGAGAAGAGAGAGAAATGAAAGGAGTAATAATTGGTAAAGAAGAAGTCATATTATCATTATTTGCAGATGACATGATACTTAACTTGGAAGACCCAAAAAAA
>NW_004526456.1:4699-6444 GCF_000260255.1 Octodon degus
CATGTGACTCTCCCTAGGCTCACTTCAGACCATCGAACACATTCCTCTGTGGCTCCATAATCTTCTTTATCAGAAATTTTGGAACACAACTGAGTTACATGTTGTTACAGTACAGGTTCTCCTATGTCCCGAGTCTTCACTGACCTTGAAAGGTTAGGGCCAAAATGTTGGCTAACCATGCAGCCCTTGTTTTTCTCCAATTTTGAACTGCTAACTTAGGTTGTTAACCCTCCAGAAGAGAAGCTAATTATTAATGTGCACTTGTCTTGAAATTATACTACAAGGCTACTGTGATAAAATCAGCATGGTACTGGCAACGAAATAGACCTGAGGATCAGTGGAATAGATAAGAAGACACCAAAGCCCCTAGGAACACACTCCATCACCTTATCTTTGACAAAGGGGCCAAACATACTTACTGAAAAGAAGATAGCCTCTTTAACAAATGATGCAGGAAAAACTGAATGTCTATATGCCAAAAACTAAAACTTGCCTAGGTCTATCACCATGCACTAAGGTAAAGACAAAATGGATTAAAGATCTAAACATTAAAATAGAAACACTAAATCTCTTGGAAGAGAAAGTAGGAAGAACTCTTAAAGACATAAGGATAGGCAAAGAGTTCATGAACAAAAATCAAATTGCTCGGGTAACACTTGAAAGAATTAACAACTTGAACCAACTCTTATTGAGAAGTTTTTGCACGTCAAAAGAAATTACCACCAAAATGAAAACACAACCCACAAATTTGGAAAAAATCTTGACAAATACGTACTCAGACAAAGGTTTGCTCTCTAGAATTTATAAAGAATTAAAAAACATTAGGGCCCCAAAATTTAAAGACCCAATCCAGAAATGGGCATCTGAGATGAACACACATTTCTCAGAGGATGAAATTAAAGAAGCAAATAAATATATGAAAAAATGCTCATCACTAGCCATCCGTGAAATGCAAATTACAACAACATTGAGATATCTCACCCCAGAAAGAATGGCTATCATAAAGAAATCACCCAACAACAAATGCTGGAGAGGCTGTGGGGAAAAAGGAACCCTTCTCCCCTGCTCGTGGGAATGTAGACTGGTGCAACCGTTATGGAAATCAGTGTGGAGACTCTTTAGAAAAGTTGGACTGGAAATCCCATTTGAACCAGCTATTCCTCTTCTGGGAATTTTCCCAGAGGATCTGAAAACATCTCACCATAGTGATATATGTGTGCCTATATTTATAGCAGCACAATTTGTGATAGCCAAATCTTGGAAACCAAGATGCCCATCACCTGAGGAATGGATGAAAACGATGTTGTATTTTTATGCAATGGAGTATTACTCAGCTATAAAGAATGATAAACTTGAAGCCTTTATATTTAAGTGGGTGCCATTTAAAATTTTTTTTAATAGGACAGTTTTGATAGTCAATACACTGTACATTGTTATCTTCTTAGTGGTTTTTCCATAGTACAAGAAGCAGACAGGATATTCTGTCCAAACACTGTTAGTACACATCTTTCTTCTCATTGAGTTAAGCGAAAGTAGCTGTAAATTTATCTTATTTTGTATATATAAATACAAAATGATCTTTCTTTAGTATCTTTTTTTTTCATTAAAAAATTTTTTTTTGTCCTGTCAGAGGTGACTATTCTATTGGCATCTTAATACTATAGGTGTTTGAATTCAACTAAACAATCTAACACTGTCTAGCAGTCTATAATATTAGTGGGTTATCCTCAGAAGTTATTGACTTG
>NW_004526457.1:0-969 GCF_000260255.1 Octodon degus
GTTCCCGGAAGTCGGCAGAAGTTCCCACTCGGCGGGAGGGGTGGGGAGGTACAGCAGAGTGGTGGGGGGCGGCCCGAGGGGGGGGGAGAGGGTCCGGCCCACGCTGCACCTGGGCTGTGACTGGTCCCGCCGGCGCAGGTTAGCAAGAAGCTTTCCACACACTCACCGGACCTGGGCTAGGACTGGGTCTCCATGTGCGTCTTCTTAGAGAGTCGTTTCCCAGAAGCATATCCTCCATCTCCCCTGGCTCTGCTGTGTCTTCTTAATGCACGCTTGGGTGGTCTGGACATCATCCTGATGGGACTAACTGTTTGAACATGGTCAAAATGGATCCAGTCTCCACCTGGAGGGGTCATATGTTGTGCATCAGGTTCACAGGGCCCAGGTAAACAGCCCATGGAATAGGTGTTTGCTTATAGCTTACTCATTATGCTTCATCCAGTCTTGGTCAGCTGTGAGTGGGTGTTCCTCACATCCCTCTAAGTACCCCCCACCAGCTCACCAACAGATGTAGCCACTACTGTAGGATCTGTTGTACGTGGCTAAGTGGGGGCATGACATGTGCTTCTTTTGCGTGGATTGACATTCTTAGGCTTGTGTGGAGCTGGCCTGTTGGCTGGGACTTGGAGTGTACTATTCTTCCCAGGACACACTCAGCCAGTGGCAATGATGGAGACAAGGGAGCTTGGAAATCTTGCCTTGTGCCTTGACTTTCAATAGTTTCCAGTTGCAGGAGGGCATGGGGATGGTGCTGGTTGAGGCTACTGTTTGTTCTTCCCCAAACTCATGGTATTGTGTACAGACAACTTACCCTTGGAGTCCTGGCAGCAAGAAGAGTAGGCTTCTTCAATGGCATGGTATTTGGAGAGATGACAAAGTTCTCTCTCTCTCATTGGCACTATTACTAGTTGTGTCACTAGATGGTATCTTGAGCAGAAGTGACAGGAAGAATAGGGGATAAGGACAGGA
>NW_004526457.1:1944-3567 GCF_000260255.1 Octodon degus
GTTTCAACAAACTAAAGCAAAACAAAATGAAAGGATAAGAAGAGAAAAAGGGAGCAAACAGTGTTCAGTCCTATAGGGTGTCTGCTCAGAGCCAACTGAGACCAGATTCTGGACCTCACAGAAGCCTCATGCCTGGCCTTACAGCAGGGTAAGAAATGCCTTGAGCATCTCTTCCCCCCAGCATACCTGCCCCTATTTGCATGAGTAGAGAGGACATGAGGAACCCCAAGGGAATTACCCTTATCTCTGAGCCTAGGAGGTAGAGGCCTGAATCCAGGTGAATGAACCATAAATGTAGGTGCATGGCAGGGCTGAGAACTGAGGGTGCAATTGAAGTTGATGGGGATCTCTGTCTGGGTGTAGTCGGAGGAAGAAACCTGTGTGGGGCAGGATGACCTGCACTCTACTGTTATGTACATCAGTTGCTTTGATTCACAAGGTTCCAAGATTTGGGTCTTTTCCTTGAGAGTTTGATTAGGCAAACCCTCTGCCTCTAGCTACTTTGTGGGATGTCCTAGTACAGTGCTAAGCCTTGGGTCTTAGAGATGCCTCTGAGATGGTTGACTCCAGACTTATCCTTGAGGAAGGCTGGGAGTCTATCCAGCACCTTGGGGGAGACTGTGAAGGACCCAAACCCTGCAATGTGTAATACTAAAACCAGGCTTGAAATAGCTATCATTTTGGTCTTCTAAACGCATATTGTTTCTAATGTAATTCAATTATTGCTATACTCTCTTTAAAGTAAATGTTTGGGAAGAAAAAAATGTAATAAAAGAAAACAAAAGACAAGAAAAAATGTCATAAGTGTGTCCGGCTACAATGTTGTATATGGATTTACATCTAAATTTCAGTGTAAAAATGTGTAATTTTTTTTCCACACTCTATAGGGATTTAAAGTCTAGCATATCCATGGTTGTTGGAAAATAGAAGTTCTATGTTATGTCTAAGGTATTTGATATCCAGACAGATAGTGATGTTAACCCCAACTGCCTCTGTTCCAGGATAATAACATCATTGAGCTCTTCTTCTGGATGTTTAACAACTAAAGTTTGCAGACCAAAAGTTAGAGAAATAGAGGGGCTACAAGGACAGTCAATAATTTGGTCTTAGCCCTTCAAGGTCAAGAAGGACTCAGGACATAAGAAAACTTGTTCTGTGACATCTTGTAACTCAGGGGTGTCCCAAATTTTCTGATCAAGGAGATTATGGGGCCAGAGAGGAAAGTGATTAATGAGGAATAGTGTGACTATGGAGAGTCACCAAGAGAGAAAATATTCTCTTGGGCTTTTACAGAGAGCAAATTGGTCAAGCAATGGCCGTAACTCACCCACATGGCTGACACTGACAAAAGATCTACAAGGTGGATGTACATGGTTTAAGGGTAAATCCTTGGGAAACATGCCCAACCTTGAGAGATACAGAAGTTACATTTTTACTTTTATAGGTCTTACTTTAAATTGGTCTTAACCATCCAGCAGAAAAGTATAATCATGAGGTATAAAAAGCAACGTCATATTAATATGCTGAGCTGTAAAATGCTCAAGTAAACAACTTCAGACAATTGCCAGTTCCAATGATAACCCACTACTATTATGGATTATTGGACTATATTGGGTTATTTTG
>NW_004526457.1:4047-6313 GCF_000260255.1 Octodon degus
AAAAAAGGGGCAGGCGAAATAGTTCAGCAGATTAAATCATGTGTAAGCAGATGCAGGGGAGGGGGTTTGATCCCAGGGCCTGGGGTGCTGGGCCCACCCCTGGGGCACCCTGAGATGGCAATTGAGACTGGGAGTGTTGGCGTGCATCTGTAGTCCCAGCACTTGGGAGGCTGTAAACAGGAGAATCACTGAGTCCAATCTAGTAATGAGACCCTGAACATTCTGTACACCTTTCTCTAAAATACAGAAAAAAATAAAACCCACAAGGTTAGTGACGGTTGTGGACCCTTGACTTAATGCTGGACTGGGATCCTGGATTTTTATGGACTTAAAAGGACCCTCATTGTCACTACCTACTCGCATTTTATGCTTCAGCCTAGACTCCTGGTTCATTGGTCCTCAGAGAAAGAGCTATAGAGGGAGTCCTAAGCTGGTGGCTAGGATGCAGCCTCTGACCCTCACATCAAACAGTATTCACTGTACCCTACTCACACATCCCGAGTTGGTAATGAAAAGGCAGGAAGTGAAGCTGTGTAAAACTGTGGCAACCAAATCCTGACACTCTCCTGAACCTCCTCTCCCTGTCTTCTAGTTTTAGGAGCTAAACCTACACAATGACCTTGAATTGTTTTCAGCCTGATATGGTACACTCAAGCTTGGGTCAGACATGACTTTTCAGTACCCGATGGGTTTGTCAGCAGCAGCATCACTCTCAGAGAAAACCCAGCTCAGCACCAGTGCTGTGGCCCTCAGCAAACACTAGACAGGATGTCGTAAAAAAGATAGATGAAGCATGGAATCTTAAGACATCTGAAAACATCTATACATTTACACTGGATGCGCTGAGAGCTTTGACCACTGAGGAACCAGAGAACTTTAACCATGATGTTTTACCAGATTTATTCACTTGAGGTCCTGGATGCCCTTACCAGATAACTTGTCTGATCTTCCCACCTGATTCCCTTTGTCCAAGCCATATAAAAAGACTTTTTCTCTGTACTCCACTGTTGACCTTTTGGCTCTCTATCTGCCTCCATCCAGGAACATTAGATTTCATGGCATGCTGCCCTTACACAAGCCCGGTGGTCTTTGACTCATGCCATTCCTTACATCTTGTGTTGAAACCTGGGAGGGAAACAAGCTCTGTCCAGGGGATCTTCAGCGCTTTCCTGAACCTCTTCCTCAGCTGAGACCACCAGAAAACATCTGCTCCTCAGACCTTGGTCTCTACAGTTCCTGCCACTTCTGCCATACCAGATCGCACTGGGCATTTCAAACTGGACAGCCCCTAATCTTTCTCCCTCTTGCTTCCTCCTTGCCTGTATTTTATTGTCCCCCACAAAGTCATAGAGAGGTTCATCCTGCTTTTTGTGCTTTCAAAATTTCAGCGCTGGTCTCGAAAAGTACTTCTGGGAAGACTGCTTCCCTTTGACATCTGAACAACCTTAGTGAAGTTTGATTTGCTCTGTTGCTCATGTTTTATGGCTTCAGCTCCCATTGGAGGCACCCATTCCTCTCCCATACATTTCTCTGCACTCCAGTAGGGAGCTTCAATCTTCTGTGCCTCCCACATGCCCCCTAACCTGACTGCTGAAAAGTTTCAAACCTCTCTACCTCCCTCTTTATTTGAAACCCACATCACAGATCTTCCTCTGTGACATAGTATGGTCCATTACCTACTGAGGAACAGCTCTCAGTGACTGGAATATGATACTTTTGTTGTTCACATTCTTTTGGGAATAAGAAATAGTTAAGTGATGAGTTTGTTTTTATTTCTTTTTTATTTTGAAGAGAAAAAATAAAATTATCAATAAAAAAGTTTCAAAACAGGTTATAGGAGAGTTACAATAATACATTGCATATTGTTATCTTCTTAGTAGCTATTTTGAGTACAAGATATAAGCCTGAAATCTTATACAAACAATATCAGCACAAGCATTTGTTTTCAATGAACTAAGAGAAACTACCTCTATATCTATCTTAACTACTTGTGCATAAATATACTTTTTTCTTTTTACCTTCCTTTATTACCCCATCATAACTTGTCTTTTCTTTTGAACAGTTTTTGCCCAATTCCTACTATCTATTGTGTACTTCGGCTCTTATTTACTTTTTCAGTTGCTCACACTAGAGAGACAAAATGATATTTACACATGTATGTTTGCTTTATTTCACTTATAAGTATGGTATAAAGTTCTATCCATTTACCTATAAAAGTCTCATGTAGGGGCTGGTGAGATGGCTCAGTGGTCTAAAGCACCTACTT
>NW_004526458.1:0-406 GCF_000260255.1 Octodon degus
AGTCCACAGTCATTGACATGTCTGATACCCAACTTCTAAGGGGAAGAATGGGATTTGCATGTCTTTGATGTTTAGAAAGATTTTATCTATCAGAATGTTTGTTTGGAGTCTCTTTTTTAAACATGTAGTGCAGAAATTTCTAATAAGTGTGGTGCAGGATGGTTGGAGCCCAAGTAGAAGTTCTCAGCTAGGTAGCGCCCTCACAGACCTGGCTTCTCCTGGCCCATGCAGTGCTTTTTTTAAAAATTCTCTTCAATTCCCAAATAGTGTGCATGAGCCAGAGGCTCTCTTTTGTGCCAATTAGCTGTCACCTGGAATCCTACCCTGTGCCAGGAACTGCAAACACAGAACAAAGTAGAGGACCCCCCTTATGAGTGCCGCTGGCACCTCGCTCTTGCACAGGGAC
>NW_004526458.1:3747-4638 GCF_000260255.1 Octodon degus
CAGGAGGGCTGCATGTGCAAGACTGTCCAGGTGTGCTATTGGTATATGCATCTCTTTTGGTGTCTGAGGCTTGTGAGTTTGTCTGGCACACGTGTTTGCACGGGCTTGTGTGATGTGTATACATAGGTGACACATGTGCAGGTGCATGTTATGTATCCTCCATGAGTGTGGCATGGTCGACTGTTGTTTAGGAGGGCTGTGTGTGTCTTTGTGTGTCCTTCACATGCAGGTATACATGGATTTATGTGAAGGTGTGGGCCTTGTGTGTGTGCATGTGTATTATGTGTGCGTGGGTGGGTGTCCCTGGGCATGTGCACTAGTGTTGCTGTGCTGTGAGGCTCAGGACCAGACCAGAGGGAGACGCCGCATGGGAGGCCCTCTGGAAGGCAGACAGCTGCATTTCATTACCCTACCCGGGGCCGTGCAGTTCCAATTCCCCAGCCTCGTTTGGATGTTACTCTGGCGTTGTATAACAGGAGGAAGTACAAAAGGCACCTCACATTACACGCTTTATGTGGTCACACATGTCTTTGTTATTAACTGGTAGGCACAATTTACTCTTCCAGGAACAAAGCAGGTTATGATTGTGTAACATTGGGGAAGAATCAGTCATTGTCTGAGACCGGGCAGAGGTGTCCTTGAGGTGCTAACTCTCTGGGACTTAAACATAAGAAAAACACCACCACTTCGCTAAGTTACACTCATCTTACGCCCAGCTCCAGGAGCACCATGGCGTGTCAAGATTTGTAGTTCTATAGTCATGAGAATCAACTGGGTTTCCTTATCTCATCCTTGAATAGTGTTAGAAATATAGGATTTTACATTTTCATTGCATTTACAATAGCCCCACCTGAGTAGGACATTTGTGAATGTGTGTGAGTGTATCCACAC
>NW_004526458.1:6008-6506 GCF_000260255.1 Octodon degus
ATCAAAAGCATTCCGGGGAAACATAGGAAAGGCAGGAGGTATCACAAGCCCTGACCTGAAATTATACTATAAAGCTACTGTGATAAAATCACATGGTACTGGCATAGAGACAGACCTGAGGATCAGTGGAATGGATTAGAGATACGGACACAACTGCAAACATACTCAGCCACCTCTTCTTTGATAAAGGGGCCAAACAGGCTCTCTGGAAGAAAGATAGTCTCTTCAAGAAATGGTGCCGGAAAAACTGGCTTTCTCAATGCCGAAGGCTAAAAGCAGACCCAGGTTTATCACCATGTAAAAAACTGAAGTCCAAATGAAACCAAGATTTAAAAGAGAAAC
The DNA here is from genome assembly GCF_000260255.1 of Octodon degus. Lineage (NCBI taxonomy): Eukaryota > Metazoa > Chordata > Mammalia > Rodentia > Octodontidae > Octodon > Octodon degus. The sequence goes on from NW_004526458.1 coordinate 6,351, forward strand.
ACTAAATCTTCTGGAGGAAAATATAGGTAGAAATATTAAAGACGTAGGGGTAGGTAGAGAGCTCATGAACAAAAACCAAACTGCATGGGAAATACTTCAAAGAACCAACAACTGTGATCTTATCTTATTGAAAAGTTTCTGCACTTCAAAGCAAAT
>NW_004526459.1:0-1293 GCF_000260255.1 Octodon degus
TTTAATTTTGTCTGTGACTCATTGGATGCTGAGAAGGGTTATGTTTAATTTCCATGTATTAGGATTTTTTTCTGGTTTCTTTTGTTGTTTATTTCCACTTTCATTGTGCTGTAGTCACATAATATGCATGGGATAATTTGTTTTCTTGAATATACTTAAGTAACACCTGTGGTCCAGTATGTGGTGTATTTTAGAAAATGAACCATGGGCAGAAGAGCAAGATTTGTGTTCATCTGTAGTAGGGTGTATTACTCTGTATATGCCCAGTAAGTCTACTTCTTCCAAGCTCTGCTTCTCTTCTCGTACTTTGTTGCTAAGTTTTTGTCAGTTTTACCTATTTTTCTGGCATAAGGAGTTGCTTAGGTCTCCTACGAAGAATGTGGTATTTAATGTTAGATTTTTCATGTCCATTAAGATTTGTCTCCTGTGTTTGGTGCGTAGATGTATATGTGTGTTACCACTTCCCCTTGAATTTTTTCCATAACCAGTATATAGTGGCCTTCCCTATTTCATTTGATCATTCTTGGTTTGAAGTTGAGACTGTTCGCATACAGGATTGCTATCCCTGCTTCTTCTGATATGCTGTGGCATATAGTGTTTTTTTTCCATCCTTTGCCTTTCACACTATGAATTTCTGTATGATTTAAGTGTTTTTCTTGTATAGAGCACATTGTTGGACTTAGTTTCCTAATCCACTGGGCCAGTTTTTTTCTTTTCATTGGTGAATTGAGTTCATTTACAATGATGGTCATAACTGAGATGTATTGACTTACGATTGCCATGTAATTTCCTTGCTTTATTTTACTCCTTCTTCTGTGTTTAATTTTCTTGCCCTATACCCTGGGTTCCTTCTGTTCTCATTCCTGGATTTCTGTTCATTTTTGTTCCTCTCTAAAACATCTTTTAGTAGTCTGTGTAGGGTTGGTTTTGTCGTCCAGAAATTCTTTTTTTAATTTTCTATATTTTTTTCATAAATTTATTGATAAACAAAAAGCAATGAGACAGTTTCGAATCAAATTTGAAGGACAGTTTCAAAAATTAACACATTGCATACATTCTTCCTAGTGGTTCATTCCTGTACAAGATGCAGGCATGATATCCTATTTATAAACACCATTAGAGCAAATCACTGTATTCATTAAGAGAAGGTAACTATATATCTATCCTAGCCAATTTAAATACACTGATACAAAATGGACATTCATCTGTATACGCTTTTTTTTGTTAAGTTCCGTTATTTGAATATTATAGGTGTGTAAACTCAGCAAAATATTCTAAAAGAGTTCAGTAACC
>NW_004526459.1:2350-4136 GCF_000260255.1 Octodon degus
CAGCTGTGCCTGGCTTGTGTCTGTCTGCTGTGCTCAGCTCCTTCCTGATGCTTCCCTTGAGGGTGAACCTGTTGTGCCTCTCTGGCAAGATTTTCTGCTCCTGAACGAGCTGGGTGGTTCTATCCTCTACACTCTCTGTAGGGATTGCAGGTGCAGGGCTTCACCCCAGGCCAGTATCCGCGACCTGAGCTGAGCTTGCAGGGGACAAGGTGGAATAGGGGTGAGAGGCAGCTCTCCCACACACTCACCAGGCCTGGTCTATGACTGGGTCCGGGGTTTCCCAGAACATGGCAGTAATTCCTACTTGGTGTGTGTGGTGGGGGAGGTGCTGCACAGTGGTGCGGGGTGTCTCAAGGGAGTGGAACAGGGTCTCACACACGCTAAGCTTGTGCTGGTACCATTAGTAGGTCCTGCCAGTGCAGGGTAGCGGGAAGCTCTCCCACACACTCACCCGGCCTGGACTAAGACTGGGGTGACCTTTCTTTTTGTGATAAAGTAGTGTTAAGGTCCCCTGTTATGATTTTGATATTGGTTATTTGATTTTTCATGTCCTTTAAAATTTGTGTTTTATAGCTGGGTGCTCCCAAACTTGGTGCATACATATGTGTGACTGGTATCTCCTCCTCCTGAATTTTTCCCCTGACCTTGTCTATCTCATTTGATCATTCTTGGTTTGAATTCAGATTTTCTGTGAACAAGATTGCTACTCTTGTTTTTGCTGAGGTTCTGGAGCATGTAGTATTATTTCCTGTCCTTTGACTTTTAGCCTAGAAATTTCTGTATTTCTTGTATACAGAATGTTGTTGAATTTTTCTTGCTTAATTCACTGTGCCAGTCTAATTCTTTTAATTGGTGTACTGAGCCCATTTGCATTGGTGCTTATAATTGATATGTATTGACTTAGGTTTGCCATGCTATTTTCCTATTGTTGGTTCCCTGCTTTTATCCTTTCTTTAATTGGTTGCCATATTAGGTGGGTCTTTGTGTTCTCATTCATGGAGTAGTGGTCATTTTGATTCCTCTCTAGAGTATCTTTTAGCATTCTGTGAAAGTTTGGGTTGGTCATCATGAATTTCTTTTTTTGTTCTTTGTCATTGAAGTATTTCCCTTTTCCATTAACCTTGAGTTTTGCATGGTATATCAGACTAGGTTGGAATTTGTTTCCTTGGAGGACTTGAAGTACTTCACTCCATGCATTTCTTGAAGTAATGGTTGCGAGGTTGAAATCTGCTGTAATTCTGATGAGTTTTCCTTTAAATGTGATCTGTTTCTTTTCTCTAGTAGCTTTTAGTATATTGTTCTTGTGCTGAATTTCTGGGATCTTGACTATTATATGACTGGATGTCGTTTTAATTGAGTTCATTCTATTTGGAGTTCTATATACCTTGGTTATTTCATATCAGATTGTTTCCCCACATTTGGGAAGTTTTCTGCTCTCACTTCTGCTTGCACTTTAGACCAAAGGAGGAAACACTGTAGCTGTATAACAAAGTCGATCTTAAGCGGGCCTTTTTATTTAAATTAATTCCCATGAGTTCTGTCTGGGCACCTTCCTCTATACACCTAGAGTCTTTCAGGCAGACTAGGTCACCCCAGCTACATGCTGCCATCTCGTTGTCACAAGAATGCTCCTGTGGCTCTGGGCCTCAGCTGGGCCAAGCAGTATGGGATGGGCCAGCTGTACCCGCTAGCTTCTAGTCTGGCATTTCCTTTCCATCCTTTTTCTATGCTCCTCTATTTTTTTTTATGAGTGTCTTCTTTAGATACACTCAGTAATTCTTTTGTT
>NW_004526459.1:5561-6273 GCF_000260255.1 Octodon degus
GTTTTCATTGTGTACATATTGTCAGGTTTGTTATACATTTATGCTGTATGTGTATGCATAGTTGTAGCAGCAAGGTTAACATCATGGGTGGGTCAGACTTTTAAGTATGTAAACACGTAGGTGGTAACCAGTCTTGATTTGTATGTCCAGAATGCAAGTGACACTTTTCTGTTGATCATTGCTTCAATTATTTTTTAATGCATTTATATTAGGTTTATAGGTGAAATAAATCAAGTTGATATCAAACTACTGATATAAGAACATTTTTCCTGTTCCTGGAGGATTTTTAATTAAGTGTTTCCTGGCACATGTTTTTTGTGTCTGTGTGTGATTGCATGTGTCTGTGTGTGTTTAGTACGTGTTATGAGATATTTGTATTTTGAGAAATTCAGAGAATAGGAAGTACATATATTTGATACTTTATATAACTTTGAATTAGGCATTGCAGTTCTAGACACTTGATTATACTGGTCATTCTGAGCCACCACATTGCCCCTTCTTACTAGGTCAATTTATCCTTTAACTCCAAAAAGCTTTATTTTCTGGCCCCTCTTTAGGCATACGAATTGACTGGGATTTAGGCAGATATATGCTCATTCAGCATTTATGTAGTGCTACCATATAGGTTGCTAGAAGTTTCTGGGTGGTGTAGAGGTGGTCATAAAGAGCAGAACTTTTATAGGTTCTGTGATGGGCAGCAAACATAAATTGT
>NW_004526460.1:0-1101 GCF_000260255.1 Octodon degus
AAAATTTAATACCAAGTGAGGAACTCAATTTAAAAACAGAGAACCATCATTAATGACATGAAAGAAAGACATTTAAAGCAAATTCTACCCAAAAAAGTCCCTCTTTAGTGTAACATGGGAATAAAATCAGGTCATACGATCAAAGATTTTCTCCCTGACAGTTCAAAATATTTGGACTTTTCCCCTGTAGGATGGTTGACATAATGTCCGCATTTAATAGGAATGTAGACCCTCCGTAAGAGTTGCAAGGCTGCCTCTTGCATTATTGTATGGGGGTGATTGTTGAAAAAAATGGCATCAATCCATGGAACAGAACAGGCTTTTGCGTGGGCAGGTGGACGAATTTTGGGAAACTGGAGATGGCGAGATCTCACGGACCCTGGCGGGATTCCAGAGTGGAGAATATATCTTGCTGTTGTAAAGTCTTTGGAAACTTACAGAAGAGGCACTAAGTGATTTGTGTAACACACATATGTACCTGCTGCCTTGTGGTACAGTCCAGTATGAATTCTAGAGCTGCCACTATAATGGTTTACAAAGAGACACAAAAAGGGACGCTTTATTTTTGAAAATATTCCACATATAATTGGTAGATTTTCACACTCTCGGAGTTGTGTACGGTGAACTATGTTTGTGGTTCGTTCTTCCCTCATTCCTGAGAGTAGATTTCGTCTCTTTCTTTCTATTCATTCTTTGCAGATGCTGTATTTTAAATAGGAATAAACTCAACTGGATTGTTACTCTCGTAACCTTTTAAATTGCACTGAAATACCTCAATCCCACCTCACAGCTGAGCTGGGTTTAAGTATCACATCTTCAAATCAAAGAACCCAGTTTGTCTCGACACATTTCAGGAATTTTTCTTGAGAAAGTGACCTGCAGGATTGTCTTATATAGTTAGCTAATTACCAGCATTAGACCAGGCATGGTGGCACATTCCTGTAATCGCAGTGCTGGGGAGACTGAAAACAGGAGAATCGCTACGAGTCCAATCTACTCAGAGAGACCCTGTAGACCCTGTACTAAACATTTAAAAAATGCCAGATTTACACACATGTGTCTGGTTTATTTCACTTATGAGTATATCGTCAAATGGCATCC
>NW_004526460.1:2251-4291 GCF_000260255.1 Octodon degus
AACATGGAAAACACGATTGAACTCCAATTATTTTGTTTAGGGAAGTTTTGAATCATTTCTAATGCCTTTTTTTTCCTCCATCACTATTTTGTGTTCTTTAAAAAATTAAAAATATATAAGTAAACAGCTTTTTTCTTGATATGAACGCAACCACACTGCTGCCAGTCTGTGATTTTAGAAATTCCCACTAGAGCTTTCTGGACATGTTGTTCTTGCGTGCGTGCATGCGTGCTTGTGCATGTGTGTGCGTGCGTGCGTGTGTGTGTGTGTGTGTGTGATTTTTGGAAAAGTCTTTCCTCAAAATTCATAACAAACAATTCTCTTAATTGTCAACAGCAAACAATTCACATCACAAATCTATAAAGGAAAAAGTTGAAATCCCATGTTGAGCTCTAATCTAAACAAGAAACTTTTTAGAGGATAAAGTGCTGAGCAGATTCCCTCCATAGTAAGAAACTTAGAAGATGAAGAGTTTCACCTGCAATACAATCATATGCAATATGTTCCTGCAGCCAAAGTTCTGCATGAAATTTATTCTACAATTATTTATTCAAATCACAGTCTGAGGATAATAAAATACGTGGATCAATCTTTTCTTGGTACTAACATGAAAACACAGTTTATAATGTCATAAAACGCACATCTTCCATTTCAATCTTGCGGTGTGTTCCTTGGGACATTCTAAACCTGCCATTCACTGAACAATAATCTCTGTTGCCATCACTTAAATGACTGACTAGGACAGGGAAGAATTCCTACGAGTCTTTCTAAAATACAAAATTATACTGCACTCCAAATTTCCCTGAGTAGAAGCTGAACTCTGGTAGTATTTTAACAGCAACATCTTGACTGCTGTGCTAGCAAAAGCTGACCCATAATTTTCAAGAACTTGGTGAGTGAATTTTCATGCACTCCACTTGTTAAAAATGCAATGAGCTAATATGTACATTGGAGGTGGTGCTTGCCGCCAGGAGAAGAGATGCTTAGCATACAGAACGTTAGGCTGATATGTTCCATAATCCCTAATGTTGTGATTGGCGGCAGCTAGAAAAGTACGTGTAGAAGTAACACAATGCCCGAGTGTCTAAAACAGTCAGGATAACTTAGTGTTCTTTTTGTTGTAGTTTGTTTATTAGTTTGCTTGGTTTTTTAAACTTTGTTTTGTTTTGATTGTTTTTTTCTTTTAATGGGAATCAATCTCAGGGCCTCGTAGTTGACAAAAGTATCCTGCCTGGACAATTTCAGCCATAAGCTGCTAGGCATCCTTGTGTGTCTCCATGCTAAATTTGCAAGCGAATAAATACACACTCCTGCTGTTGTTTTCTGCTCCTCCTGCCCAACCAGTCAAGCAGCCTTGACACCACCTCTACCTGTTGTCTTTATTTTCTAAATATCTCCACATTTTCTCCTTCAAACCACCAAGAGACCGAGGAGCCCCTACTCCGAAAACAATAAATGTAGATAAAGTATAGTATTCTTAAATGTCCTACGTGACAAAAATAGTTAAATATTATAACATGTTATAAATAGACAAACAATGTGTATGAGTCTTTTTTCTTATATTTTTGTTCATATGTACATTATATACACTGTCCATATGCACAATTACTTCTCTGAGCTGGTCACATATTTTGAACTGAAGAACACTTGTATGAGGACAGTCCTAGATGCATGTGGAGTGAAGAGAAAATAAAAATTTTAAGGTACAATATTTATATGCACCAAATCCCCATGATGAGTGCGATTGTTTGCCAAAAATATATTTTTTAAATAACAATGAGAATAGGTAAAAAAAAAACACCCCAAAACATTCAGTAACATTGTTCTTAGTTTGAACCTTACTTTAAAACAATGAGAAGTCATGTGTGATAGTACATCTCTGATTTAACCTAGCTCCAAATAATTTTGAAATACCAGCTCTGTAAAAGGAATTCACCCAGTACTAAAATCTTGAATTTCACTGATACTTTAATATTTGTCTGGAAACTTATCTTATTAAAATGTCAAGAGGGAGTAATTAAAATGCAAATACGGAACATA
>NW_004526460.1:5661-6244 GCF_000260255.1 Octodon degus
TTCTTTTCTTTTCTTTTCTTTTCTTTTCTTTTCTTTTCTTTTCTTTTTCTTCTTTTTTTCAGGACCTGGGATTGAACTCTGAACTCAGGCCCTTGTGCTTGCCAGGGAAGCTCTTATTGTACTAAGTCATCTCCCTGGTCCCTTATTTTATTTTCTTAATAAGATTAATGGTAACTAAGCTCAACATTTAGCTGGATAATTAGCCTTAGTATATGACCAAGGAGAAAGCGCCTTCAATATATCACGTCCTGATCGTGAGAGGGCATGGAAGACAAGAAGCATAGCACCAAATCCCGAATTAATTATTTCAATAGTTAATTAGCTGCTGATTAATTAGTTACTTTCTAAAAGTAAAAATCACAGCTGCCATTTTTACATACCTTTATGACAGAAATCATTAGGAGAAATCCTTCTTGTCAATGTGATGCACAAATGAATTTAAATTAAAATTTGCGACACAGGCCACCAAGAACATTTTCTTCCTTTCTTATCTGTGGAGGAGACTCTTCCAGGCCCACCAATACTTACTTGCTGCTTTCTTTCTTTCTTTCTTTCTTTCTTTCTTTCTTTCTTTCTTTCTTTC
>NW_004526461.1:0-4803 GCF_000260255.1 Octodon degus
TCTTTAGTTCAGATGTTATTAATTCAAGGATTTCTTTTCTCATTTCCAATCTGACGTCTTCTATATATTTCTGCCACTGTTTCTTCATTTCAGAAGCTGCTGATTCATTGTTTTCAGCTGTGTGATTTCCAATTTTTTCTGTGTTAGTGTCCTCAAGTACAGAGATTCATTGTTTTCAGCTGTGTGATTTCCAATTTTTTCTGTGTTAGTGTCCGCATTTGTGTATTTTAATAATAACGTTTATGTTTTGTTTGATCTATGAGATTCGGATTTACAGCCTTGCAATTTAGTAGCTCCCTGTGACATTTTTTGAGTGTATGAGATTAGAAAAGTGTTTTTTGTTATTGAAACACTGAAAGCATTTGTTAATTACATATTTTGAATTTACTACAATTTTAGTATTAGACTTTAAGTTGTGATTATAATATGTTTCAATGTTTGATATATGACTTATGATATTTATTTATTTTTAAGAGTTTGGTTTTTTCTTTAAGATTAAATAAAATTGACAGACCTCTACCCAACCTTATCAAAGAAAGGAAAGAACACATCCATGTTAAAAAAAATCCTAATTCAAATCCATGAATGAAGAATGAAAATGGAGAAATCACAACTCCTGCAGAAATTCAGAAAATCAATAATCAATCAATCATCTGTGACCTATTGGTTTAGGCTGTTATTTAATTTCCATGTTTTTATGAAGGTTTTATGTTTTCTTTTGCCATAAATTTCCAATTTCATTGCACTATAATTGATGATACATTTGATAAATTCAATTCATTTGCATGCAGTTGAGCATAATATTAATGGACATGAAAATTCAAATAATCATTAATATGATTCTAACAGGGTGCCTCAATATCCCACTCTCTCAAACATCAACTAGACACAAAATCAACAATGAAACATCAAAACTGAATGTTTAAACAAACTTTTAAACAAATGGAGTAAGTAAATGCCTATAGAGTGTTCCACTGCACAGCATCAGAACACACAGTCTTCTCAGAAGCACATGGGTGATTCTACAAAACAGACTCTAAACCAGCTCCTAGAATATGCTCGACTTATGATATTTATGAATTTTAAAAATGTTTTTAACACACAGGAATAATTGTGATACTTTGAGGGGTAATTATGTTTGGCTTAATATCTTCAAATGTATAATAAACTGATTCTTGGCCAGTAAATATACCATGTTATTTATATAGCATGTTATTTATAAATTACATGGCCAGTAATGTACTATGTTATTTATATAGCATCTAATTTTATATAAAAATATTTCTAGTTGAAATTTGATACTTGTGCTGTATATTTGTGGTACTGATATGGTCGGATAAACTGTTGAGGATATTTCTGTTTTGATTTGATTTGGTCTTTTGGAGACAGGGTCTTGCTGTGCAGCTCAGGCTGGCCTTGCGCTCCCTTTGCAGCCTAGGATGGTCACAAAGTCACAGTGGTTGTCCTGCTGCAGCCTCCAAAGTTCTGGGGTTACAGATGGTCACCACCGTGTCATGTGATGCTTCTATTTTTAGAGCTAAATTGTCTTTTGTGGTGTCCTCATGTTGACCTGTGGAAGGCCCGAATAAGTCTGTAATCATTTCTTCATTACATAGTATTTGAGGGAATTTGTAACTTAGTTTTTATAATTTTTTTGAAGCCTTCGGAGTGGAGGGATGTCTGTGGCTGTTCTTGTGCCCCTCACTATGCTGGAATGTGCAGCCTTTCCATTTTACCTGCATCGTTCTGTGTGAGTTTATTTATTGATGTATTATTTTGGTTTTCAACCTTCTTTAATATGTTTTTGATGTGCGTGACCCTGCCGTTATTTTCTGTGAGGGTTTGTGTATGTTTTAAAATACTGATAGAGTCAGAGGTCTTTGTTGTGTGCTGAACAATTATTTTGCATCCAGTTGTGTGAAAATAGGACCAAGACACTAGTGACTGCTCGTGAGTTCATAAGTACACCTTTTTGCTGTTTGAAATTGCATATTGTGTGTTCCACTGTTAGTGAACATTGTGTGTTGTGTAGAAAGCATCGCATTTTGTTTTGCGAGGATCATACGATATTTGAGGATTCGTTATTGTTTTGCTTTGCTTTGCTCGGTTTTGTTTTGTTTTACCTTGTGCCCTAGAGATGGATCATTCTTGTAAAACAGGCTTTATGGGGCTGGGAGATAGTCTGGCCGACTAAATGCCTGCCTTGCAAATGCAAGGCCCTGGTTTAATTCCCAGTACGTCATGCCACGCAGGCTGCAGAGCCCTGGGTGCTGAGCTGACAACCGACTCCTGATGTGGTTGGTCATGCCTATAATCCTAGTTTGGAGACAGGAGGATCCATATGAATCCAAGCTGCATGGCGAGACCCTGTACCAAACAAACAAACAAACAAACAAATAAAACATTGTTGAAGAAACCAGCTTTAATGAGCATTATTTGACGAGGTAAGTCACTAATTTCCTATGGTTAGGATACATGGACCTCCCCTGAGAGGAACCTGTATTTGCTCTTAACACCAGATTTTCTGTTTCCTAAGTACCATTCTTTTTTATATTAATTTTATTGAGAAACAAATAGCAATGAGGTAGTTTCAAAACAGGTTAGAGGACAGTTACAATAGTTAATACATTGCATATTGTTATCTTTGTAATAGTTATTCATAGTACAAGATGCAGACATGATATCCTGTCCAAACACTATTAGTATAAATCTTTCTTCTCATTGAATTAAGACCAAAAACAAACAAGGGAACTAAGTACCATTCTTAGATAAGCTTTTCCATCCAGTTGATTGTCTGTGGGCTCTGGGTCTCAGCTCCATCAAATGGATTTAAGGTGCTACGTAAGTGATTGTCATGGGTCTTTTACTAGTGAGAGAATTTGTGCCTTTTTGTGTCTAAGTTAAAAATCATTTTTTCTTTTTATTTACTGGAGGTTGGACCCATGGCCTTCTTACTCAGCTACACAATGGGCCATCTCACTTTTTTAACTTTGTGACAGGTTCTCACTCATTTGTTTACTTACTCACTTGTTACTTGAGCCCTTGATCATTCTCCTTAAGCCTCCGAGTCCTGGGATGACAGGGGTGTCCCACAGTGCCTGCTAGTATTTGTTTTTAAGTGTATAGTTGCTTGGGAAACATGGAAATTTAGTTTTCTAGATTAATGTAGTTCAGGGAAGATTTAGATAAAAAATTTGAATGTTTTCCTTGTTTACTGTTGTAATTTCCTGAGTCAGATAATCTTTTTTGTTTTTATTTTAAGGAGAATAAGAATAATTAAAAAGTAGAAACAATACACAGTATCAGTAAACCAGATGATGAGAATTCAACAACGATTGTTATATTGAACATTGTTGTCTTCAAGTAGCTATTCAGACAACCAGACATAAGCATGGAAAATCAGCCAAAATAAAAATTTCAAGCATAAGTTCTTCCCTTCAATAAACACATAGAAATCAGCAGTACAATCATCCTGGCTGTCCTGCACATATACTTAATTTTTTTTCTTTATTTCTTTTCTCCTTTCTCTATTCCTACTTGTTCTTTCCTTGTTTCTTACCCTTTCACAATATCTCTGCTACCTTTTTTATTTTATTTATTCTTTCACATTCTCACACTAGAGAGACAATACAATGCTTACATATATGGGTCTGATTTATTTCACTTTGGAGCATGTTCTCTAGCTTCATCCATTTTCCAAGCTGATAAAATTGGTGACAGTTTAAATATTTGTAGAGTATTTTTGTTATTTTGGTAACCAGCTAATATACTGATGAATGAAACTTTTAGATGCTTCCACTTTTAGATGCTTCAAAATAAAGCTTTTTTAAATTTTGGTTTTAGTATTTTAAATGAAGTTTTGGAAATCAAACTCAAAACCTTTTGCTTGCCATGCAGGCCTCTGTACAGATATTTTTTTAGCAATGTATTAATATTGGAAATGTTATTTTTTTCAAGTTAATTGTTTGAACGAGGTAATATTCATACTTGAACAACTGTAGTAAAGATTTTCTGTTTTTTAAGTTTGTATTTTTTAATCTACACAGATGTTTGATTGTAAGCCTCCATAGTTTTTGGTATAATCTTGTATATTTTGCTAAGGAGGAAGTTGGGTTTATTTGATCGGTTTTTGGGGCTATATAAGTTGTTCCTCTGTTCCATAAATGTATTAATTAAACTATATCTGTAGATTGTTTTTCTATGAAGTTTAAGTTTTCATAATTTTATCCTGTGTAGTTTTTATCTTTTGGCACATTGAAGAGTCCATTTTTTAGTTATTATTGACTGTGCCATGGCGGTCTTGTTATGTAGGATCAGTAAAGACTCCTGGGCGCACCGGATGGGGTCATGCGGCCCCAGTACATTATCATGCAATCTGTTGCAACATTATCTGTAGATTTACGTTGTTTAAGTATCTTAAGTGTTACCCGATTGTCTTAGCATCTCTTCTGATTCATCTGTGACTATGTAGCCCAAGATGGCCTTGAACTGGTAGTAATCCCTGGTCTCAGCCTCCCAGAGCACCGGGATTATGTATAGGCATGCACCACCATGCCTTGCCCATCTTCTACATATAACTGTATGGCTTGACTTATTCATGTTTCCTAGCTCTTCTTCTTTCCCTGTCTTGCTTAGTTAGTCCTTGAGATCCTTCTTTCCTTTTACTTGTATTATACCTTTCTATTTGTATTTCTTCTTTTGAGTTCTTATACAAGGGAGACTACGATATTTACCCATGTGTGACTGGTTTATTGCACTTATGAGTATATGTTCAACTGGCATCCACTTCAATACAAAGACTTG
>NW_004526461.1:5298-6178 GCF_000260255.1 Octodon degus
CAAATTTGTGGGTTGCCTTTTCACTTTGTTGGTAATTTCTTTTGATATGAAAAAACTTCTCAGTAAAAGCAGGTCCCAGCTGTTAATTCTTTCAACTGTTTCCCGTGCAATTTGATTTCTGTTCATGAAGTCGTTGCCTATCCCTATGTCTTCAATAGTTCCTCCTACATTCTCTTCCAGGAGATTTAGTGTCTCTGCCTTACTGTTTAGATCTTTAACCCATTTTGACATTAGTTTAGTGCATGGTTATAGACCTGGGTCAAGTTTGAGTTTTAGGCATGTAGAGAGCCAGTTTTTCCAGCACCATTTGTTGAAGAGGTTATCTTTCTTCCAGTGAGTATGTTTGGCCCCTTTTTCAAAGATAAGTTGGCTGAGTGTGTTTGTAGAGCATCAGCGTCTTCTAATCTATTCCATTGATCCTCACGTCTATTTTGTTGCCAGTACCATGCTGATTTTATCACAGTAACCTTGTAATATAATTTCAAGTCAGGAATTGCAATGCCTACTGCCTTGTCTTTATTGCCCAGGATTACCTTTGCTATTCTAGGTCTTTTCTGGTTCCAGATAATTTTAGGAATGATTTCCAAACCTCTGTGAGGTATTTTAGTGATAGTCTGATAGGGATTGCATTAAATATGTACAGAAATTTGGGGAGTATGGCCATCTTCACAATGTTCGTTCTTCCTATCCAGGAGCATGGAATATCTTTCCATTTTTTGAAATCCTCTATGATCTCTTTTTTTAAGAGTAATGTAATTTTCCTTGAAAAGATCTTTGACTTTTTTAGTTAGATTAATTCCAAGGTATTTCATTTTCCTTGGTGCTATTGTAAAAAGTATTATTTCTATAATTTCCCTCTCAGTGTGTTTGTTGTCTGTGT
>NW_004526462.1:0-6303 GCF_000260255.1 Octodon degus
AAAAAAAAAAAAAGAATAAATAAAATGAAAGGGTGAGCTTGGCGCAGTTTTTCTCTCTGTCCCATGTTGATTATTTGCCCTTCTGCCATGTTCTAGTAGCAGAAAATAGATTCTGCTTAACTTCATTGAAGCTGTACAACTGGCCCAAAGATACACCTAAGTTAAACCAGAAGTAGCCATTGTGAAAGCAGAAATCCAGCTTCCTACCTGTCAGTCCCAGTACAACACCCAGAGACTTTGCTTACCATCACAAGTGTGTGAGATAAGTGTGCATCTATAGTAGACCCCATGGAAGAGTGGTTTGTTGGTAAAATGACTAGGAAATCTTGTAAGCTACTAGGTGTCCAAAGGACTCCTGCCTGAGGTAGGCATCTGTCCCAAGAAGTAATTAGTAAGTACTTACTTCAATGGACTTGTTTAGGAGTTTGGTTTTATACTTATAGACTAAGCAGTGCTAAAAGGGAAATTCCTAAATATGAAAACTTACATTTTAAAAAGAAGAAGGAATAAAATATATGCAGCTTTACCTCAGGGAAATACAGCATTTAACAACTCTATAGACTTTTGGCCAGAACCACCATCTTCCAGTAATTTGCCAAAATGACTAACACAAAGGGCAAGAGGAGGGGAACCCAATATACGTTTTTCAGGCCTTTTAGAAAACATGGGGTAGTTCCTTTGGCTACATACATGCAAATCTATAAAAGAGTGATATTGTAGACATCACGGGGGTACTGTGCAAAAAGGAACATCTTACAAATGTTACCATGGCAAAATGGGAAGAGTCTACAATATTACCCAGCATGCTGTTGGTATTGTAAACAAGCAAGTTAAGGGCAAGATACTTGCCAAGAGGATTAATGAGCATAGTGAGCATATTAAGCACTCAAAAAGTCATGATAGCTTCCTGAAATGTGTCAAGGAAAATGGTCAGAAAAAGAAGGAAGCCAAAGAGAAAGGTATCTGGGTTCAGCTGAAACGCCAGCCTGCACCTCCCAGAGAAGCACACTTTGTGAGGACCAATGGGAAGGAACCTGAGTTGTTGGAACTTATTTCCTATGAATTCATGGCATAAGCTGGGGATGCTGCTCTGCCATTCAGTACCTAATTGGCAGTTTATGTGTTCTAGGTCCTATGTAAAAATAAAATCATCCTGTGTTATAAGTGTAGTTTTCTTAGTTGAACAGGTATGTGGTGTCGTCTTACCTCAGAAATATTTGCAGCAGATTTTCACTGTACCTAGTAATTGTGTCTAGCCTTTACTCTTCAGTATCTTCTTACTGAAAGATATTGCTGAGGTATTGTGCGGGTGTATACCCAAAAATACAAATATTTATAAAATATTTATATTAGCTTGTAGATGTTGTAAATCATCATGGGGAAAAGATGTATCAAAATAAATGGAAGTCACTTCAGAAACAAACTTAAGTCCATTTCAGTTAAATAAATTGTTTAAAACAAAAAAAAAAAAACCTCTCTAAATGACAAATTTCTTTTATAGACAATGTAAATGATGTAGCTATTCCACACCAAACAAGGTGAAGTATAATTGTGGGCTCTTCATAATGACTTTCTAGAAAAAAAAAAGTACAAGAAGGATATGTTAAAGATAAATAAGATCACAGTGATTAAATCTGACAAACAGTACCTTAACCAGTGGTGAAGGTCAACATTAAGCCATAAATCACATTGACAGTATGCAGCTTAACGTGATGATGTGATAAAAACAGACGCTTCTGTGCACTTCCTCCTGAAATGCAATAGCGCCAGTGTAGTAATAAGAAAAACGTCATTTTTCCTCAAAAGTTCCCTCAGAACTGTTGATCAGTGTCTCAGTTACTTTCCACTCGTTGCTGATACAAAATATCCGACACCCGAAATTAAGGGAGGAAAGGTTTATTTAGCTCACAGTTGGTGGAGGTTTCAGTCCATACTCAGCTGGCTCCAAGGCACACGGCAGCAGTTCATAGCAGCAGAAGACAACGAAGAGCAGAGGAGGAGCAGCAGCTGCGGTGTCTAGCAAGCCTCTGTCTCTTCCTCCCATGCCAACTGCCAAGACCCGAGCTCCTCCGAGAAAGTGGCCATGGCTGCGGAGAAGATCCAAGCTCCTCCAAAGTGACGGGGCTGTGTCAATCAAGCTCCTCCAAGGAAGTGGCAGACAGGAGCCTTCCTCAACCCCTTTATATACCCTGTCTGTGCTGAGTCACTCTAGGGCCGGCTCTCCCCATTCTAGGGCAGGGAACCCCAAACCCCAGAGCCCCTGGAGGGACCCAGCCAAGCTTCCAAAAGACATCTCAAGTTGACACAATGAATCAGCCACCGCAATCATCAGAAACAAGTCTGAGAAGCTGTCAGAGCCAAAGGACTCCAGGGAGACACGCAAATAACTACAATGTCCTACCCTACATGGAATCCTAAAACAAAAAGACATCTTTTAACAAAAAGATTAAAAATTAAGATGATCTGAACAAACCAGGGACTTCCATCAATAACGAATCAATATCAGGCCGATGATTATACAGAGGTACCATACTAATATAAAATGTTAATAATAGGGAAAATTGAGGTGAGGGTATTTGGGGTCCCTCTGTACTATTTAATCAATTTATTTATAAGTTAAATATATTCTAAAAATGAAGCCTTGTTTGTTTTTTTTTAAAAACTTTGTGGTAACTTGTGTAAATCTAACAATTCCAAAAATATATACTTTTTAAAAATTCTTAAAGCAATAGCAGAACATTCCACCTTAAGAGAATAGAAAAAGAGCAAATTAAATGCAAAACAAGCAGAAGGATACAGTAGATTAGAACAAGAATGAGGGCAATAAAGAAAAGAAAAGCAACAGAGAACATCAGTGAAGTCGATTTCTTTGAAAGTCAATTTCTTTGAAAAGATCAGTTAAACTGAAAATGTAACTGGACTGGCAGAGAAAAAAAAGAGGGTCAGTGAAAAAGAAACTCAGGGGCCCGGGGCTCAGTAGAATAAGGGCTTGCCTGGCGAGGTCAAGGGCCTGAGTTCAATGCCCGGTCCCACCAAAAAGAAAGAAAGAAAGAAACTTGTTGGACAGAAGAAGTGTCTAGGGGCTTCATCCCGGGAGGCCAGAGCGCTCCTGGCCCACAGCACACGCTCCCCACCCCGGCCGGGTTACACACATCTTGGGGAGAACTGGGGCTCCCCAAGGGAGGGAGACGGCTCCTGGGGGATGGCCGAGATCATGCTTAACTTCCCCTCCAGGAAGAGGGTCGCTGTGAGTGACAGACACGCCAGTTTTGCAGGCCCTGAGCGCTGGAGGGCTGGGTATGAGATGTCACAGGCGCACGCTGGGGTCTAGGAAGCCAGGACCCTCTCGGCGCAAGCAGCACCTGCGAGCAGCCGCATTGTATGAAGCAAAACGCTTGACGGACCCACAAAAACCTAGTCGTGCACTGCTGCCACACGCAACAGGGGTGCCACGGTGGGGGGACACTCGCGACATGGCCCCTGCTCACCGGTAGGCATGAACAGAGGGGTCCCCAGAGCACCCCCACTGCGACCTGAAGAAGGCAGGGAGAGCCGGGAGTATGCCAGGCTTTCAGGGAGAAAGCGACACTTGGGACAGGGGCTCTGGGTCCGAGGGCGTCTGGAGGCCTGGGGAGCCCCCTGCCCTCAGCAGAGCGCAGCTGACTGCCGGGAGCAGATGGCAGCGCGGAGCGCTGGTCAGGGAGCTGCGGGCCGCGTCTGCGGAGACGCTGGGAGGAAGCCGAGGTTCGGCAGGGCCAGGCCTTGCCCTGCGGGGAGAGCGGGGTGAGAGGGCCCGGCCGGAGTCTGAGGACAGCTGGGGATTACAAAGCTACACCGCCTCTGCTTTCCCCCTAAGTAGTCGAGGTGGTCAGATCCCAGGACAAAGACAAAGGCCTGCAGCTGGCCACTCGCAGAGCCCGGCTCGCCGCCCACAGCCAGGGCCACAACGAAGGGCATCCTCCAGCGACACAGGAGAAGTCGGCTGAGCGCCCTGCAATCAGACTGTGACTCTGGCGGAAAGGGAGCTGTGTGGGCACTTGGATAGGTGCTCAGCGACTTCGCGAGGCTCTTTCGTTTTATTTATTTATTTTTTTCTGGTTTTCACTACTTTAATAGCATTTGCTTTTATTTTTAAGGTTTGTTTTCCCTTTATCTTATACCTGCTTTGGTCTTCTTTATAAGTTAACTTTCCTTCTACTTTTTTTCCTTTTTAATCTCTCTTCTCTTACTCTCCATCTCTGTGTATGGCACATATGTAACAGGTATGTGTACCCCAAAAGTCAATGCTTTAATTAAACAGTACCGTAGGGTCCAGTGAGATAGCTCAGAGGCATAAGCACCTACCTGGCAAGCACAAGGACCCAAGTTTGATCCCCAGCCCCACGTACCATGCGGTCTTGGCCCTGGATGTGGGCATCCACCATGCAGCCCCCAAACTGGGCTTGGTGGCGCACACCTGTAATCCCAGCACTCAGGAGGTTGAGCCAGGAGGATCTCTAAGAGTTCGAGACTACCTGGAGGCTACAAAAGTGAGTAAAAGGCCTGCCCGAACAACACAGTGAGACCTTGTCTCAAAAATAAATAAATAAACCAACCAACAATACCAACCAGGGGCATTTCTGGGCAACCTTTAACAAAACTGTGCTTACAGGAGTCAAAGATAACTGATTACGACACAGAACCTGGTTCCAACAATCTCACAGCTTTCCTCAGCCTCAAACTAGCCTTTCCTGAGTTTTCACGCCTCTTCACAAACATTCTTTCGAAACTTCCCCAACATTAGCTCTTTACTCCAGCAATAAAAACAACTCAAAGAGTGTCCAGTATCCTCTTCCCCACCTGCTGGCGTTTGCTTGTTTCCCACTCGGAAGGTCTTGCCGACCTTCCACTTTCTTGTTACCCTTCTGCCTCCCTCCACGTCCCATACTGAGCACTCACAGCAGCACGGTACAGTCTACAAGGGACATTGGTGAGAGGGTGAAATTACCAAATGAATATTTTGGGGGGGAGGTGGGGGATCTGGCTCAGGCTACTGTAGGGCTGGGACTGGGGATCAAACTGTGGTCCCCTGCACCTTCAAATGAAGTTTTAATGTTTATGACTGATAATAGAATTGATTCTGCTGATGCTATTAGAATCAGCAGGATTCTCTTCCTACCACACAGTGACTGGGTCTGACCCAATTAAACTGAATAGACAAAAGTGGTAGACAATATCTCTTGGCAAATAAAGCTAAGATCACATACTGGGAAATAGAACCTACTAATGAAATCTTTATACCAACAGCAAAGTCTCTTCAATCTGTTTGACCTTACCCTGCAAAACTAAAATTAAAACACGCAAAAAAACAAGGCAACAAAATGCTTCTAAGAACCCCCAGCTCCCCCAAAACAGGTTCAAGAGGCACCATTGGAGAAGAAATCAAACACCAAATGGTTGAGTTGTGCAAGTAATAAAAGAAAAAGCAAAGAAATTTGTGAAACTTAAAGGTAATATAACCTAATACAGAATCAATAAACAAGGTTCTGGGAACCCCCAAATCCAGTTCTAGCCCAGGCCCAGAGAGTGTGTAGGAGAGCTTAAAGCTACCCTGCGCTGGCAGGACCTACCAGTCCCAGCCCAGGTGCAGCCTGGGTGAGACCCTCTTACACACCTTTGGGTGTGTACCACACTGTAGTACGCCCCCTACCCCACCCACCAAGTAGGAATTTCTGTCGCATTTCAGGAATCCCCAGATCCAGTCCTAGCCCAGGCCCAGTGAGTGTGTGGAAGAGCTGCCTCTCCCCCTTACTCTACCCCTCAGCTCAGGCCTGGCAAATAGGCCTGGGGTGAAACCTTGCAGCTTCAATACCTGCAGAGAGTGTAGGGGACAGAACCAACCAGCTAGTCCAGGAGAAGAACAACTTGCCAGAGGGGCACCGTCGGTCCACCTCCAAGTGGAACAGCAGGAAGGAGCTGAGCACAGCAGCCAGACCCAAGCCAAGCACAACTGGATATAACTTTGTAGATCTATACCTGAACTTCAGTAGGTGCTAAGGTTATAACTGCACCAAAGCTCTAAAACAAAGGTCAGAAGAGTGTGCTACACAAAATGACAATGAGAAGGAGCAAAATCCAATCTCAGAACCCAAGCCCACCCGTAACAAGTGCAGAGGACACTAACACAGAACAAATTGGGAATCACACAGCTGAAAGCAATGAATCAATGGCTTCTGAAATAAAGAAACAGCTGCAGAAAGGTATAGAGGAACTCAGATTGGAAATGAAAAAGGAAATCCCTGAATTAATAATATCTGCTGTAAA
>NW_004526463.1:0-2379 GCF_000260255.1 Octodon degus
AAAAAAAAAAAAAAAAAAAAAAAAAAAAAGAAAAAATAGAGCTCAACTTCCTCCCTGACAACCTGGGAGTATGGGTCCTGCATGAACTCATGGCCCCAGGAAGGTAGAGCAACTCCCTAGCTATTTCCCAGACTCAGGCTCCTGCCTCAGAAAACGTGGAACCTGAGCCAACCTCCCCACACCAGCCACAAGGAAGCTTTTTTTTGTCATACCCACTGAAATATAATTATAAACTCAACCATAAAATTTCCTCGACTTTGCCCTAAAACATTGATTTGGTATTTCTAAAATTACTCTGTCATCTCTAATGACATCTTCTTATGCACTGAAACTGCAGTGTTAATTTGAGAACCACATCCTCATCCTGTCCAGGAATCTAAAGCCATGGCTGCCAAAGAAGGATCAAGGGCCCTAAGGAAATCAATGAAAGAACCACAGACTGGGGTGGCTCTATCCACTGACCTATGCAGGTAAATAACTAATCCATCCAGGCCACAACTTTTTTTTGGCAGAATCTAAATGATAGTAACTCTAAAAGTGATAATAATTAGAATATAACTATAGAATTAATAAAAGGGATAAAAACTAGAATTTGTGAAGTACCTTGATTGAATCAAAGCTCACACAAAACACATTTCATATTATTTAATCTTCCAAAGGTTGGCAAAATAGGTACAATTTTTATTCTTCATTTTACAAATGAAGAAATATAGGACTATGACATCAACTTGGACTATGGTTAATTTAATCTAAAGTTGGGTAACTAGAAGAATTTGCAGGAAGACTTAAATATTGAGGCTGGAGGGAGAATAGCACAGAGAAGGGCCCATGCCACAGACCAGGCGCCTGCAGGGAGGCTGGCTCCAGCTCTAGCAGTCCTGTTCCCACTCTACTATCCTGTTCCCAACTCCCAAAGTGGGCCAGAAAAACTCTCCTTGACCCTGCATCTTGCATCATTTCTTCAAAGCTGAGTCCTGGTCAGGAGCTGTTTTCAAGTCAATGACAAACACAAGCAAAGGACATATCTGTCCTGCTCACTCCACCCACTTTTAGCTTCAGTGGTGGGAAAAAGAGTTGTCCACACTTATAGGTGAGCAAAGTAGACCAACACCTGGAGCCACGGGCTAATACTCAGTCCTCTCTGTACCATGCCATGTTCACATCTATGCAGATGTATCTGTAATAATATTTCATTGACAAATTAGGTGCAATAAGAGTATAACAATGATGGTGAAGCAGAACGATATAATCACATATGGTAATAGAAATCATTTAAAGCTTAACTCCTCATTTCTGAAATTTTTCATTCAATAGTTTTAGAACAGTTGACTGGGTCCAAGCCCAGGAACAGCATGGGTGAGACCCTCTTCCACCCCCTTGGGAACTCCCTGACCACTCCGCAGCACCCCACCCCAACCTGCCCACCCACGAGAATTTCTGCTGTGTTCTGGGGACCCCCAGATCCAGTCCAAGCCCAGGCTTGGTGAGTGTATGGGAGAGCTGCCTCTCCCCTCTACTACATCTTGTCCCCTCCAGACTTAGCTCAGGCCTGGCATACAGGTCTGGGGTGAAATCATGCAACTGCAATCCCTGCAGAGCAAGTAGGGGACAGAACCACCCAGCTAGTCCAGGAGCAGAACATCTTGCCAGAGGGGCACAACAAGTTCACTCCCAAAGCCAGCAGCAAGAAGGAGCTGAGCACAGCAGCCAGACCCAAGCCAGGCACAGCTGGATAAATAAAAACTTTGTAGATCTGCACCTGAACTTCAGTAGGTGCTAAGGTTATAACTGCACCAAAGCTATACAACAAAGGACAGAAGGCAGTGCTACACAAAATGAACAAAATGCAATGTCAGACCCCAAGCCTGCCCATAACAAGTGCAGAGGACACTAAAACAGAACAAATTGGGAATCACACAGCTGAAAGCAATGACTCAACAGCTTCTGAAAAAAAAAAAAAGAAAAAATTGCAGAAAGGTATAGAGGAACTCAGATTGGAAATGAAAAAACAAATCCCTGAATTAATAACATCTGCAGTAAAGAATCAAATGCATAAACATAAGAAGGAAACTCAGTGCCCACCCAGAACAAGTGTGGAGGACATTAGCTCAATTAAAATGTATGAAATAATAGCATAGATAATAAATAAGCAACATTATAAAGTTATAGAGGACCTCAGAGCATAATTTCATGAAATAAATAAAGAATTCTCAGAACTCATAGCATCTGAAGTAAAGAATCAACTACAGAAACATAGGGAGGAAACCCAATCTGAAAAAAACACTGCAGTAAAAGAATTAATAACTGCTTCTAAAGAAGACATTGTTAAGAAGAAATAGAGGAGAATAGAAAAATGATGGATTCCTTGAATGAGCAATA
>NW_004526463.1:3404-4704 GCF_000260255.1 Octodon degus
TTTGCGGTACTGAGGATTGAACTCAGGCTTTTGTGCTTGCCAGGCAAGCGCTTATTCTACTGAGCCATCTCCCTGACCCGAATCAATGTAAATGGACGCAATTCACCAATTAAGAGAAATAGACTGGCACAGTGGATTAGGATACAAAGTCCAACAATATGCTGTATACAAGAAACACATTTAACTCATAAAGACATTCAAAAAAAGCAGGGGTAGCAATGCTATTCTCAGACAGCATCAAATTCAAACCAAAAATGATCAAGTGAAATAAAGAAGGCCACTATATACTGGTTAGGGGAAAAATTCAAGAGGAAGAGGTAACACTCACAAATATGTATGCAACAAACACGGGAGCAACCAACTATGTAAAGGAAATCTCAACAGAAATGAAAAATCTAATATTCAATACCACAATCTTAACAAGAGACCTTAACATCCCCTTATCCCCAAAAGATAGGTCAACCAGACAAAAAAGTAACAGAACTGAACCAGAGTTTGAAACAAATGGACTTGGTGGACATATACAGAGTGTTCCACCCAAACACAGCTGAATACACATTTTTTCTCAGCTGCGCATGGGTCATTTTCTAAAATAGACCACATACTGGTCCATAGGTCATGCATAAGTATATGCAAGAAAACAGAAATTATCCCATGCACATTATCTGACCACAGTGCAATCAACTGGACATAAATGACAAAAGAAACCAGAAAATACCCTAAATACATGGAAATTAAATGACACCCTACTTAGCAACGAATGGATACCAGAAGAAATTAAATAAGAAATTAAACAAAGTCTAAAATTCAATGAAAATTCAAGCACAAATTATTGGAATTTATGGGATATGATGAAAGAAGTTCTCAGAGGGAAGTTCACAGCAGTGAACTCACACATTAGGAAAACAGAATGGGAACAAATAAATACCCTAATGCTGCACCATCAACAACTAGAAAAGGAAGAGCAAACCAAGCCCAGAGCCCTAAGACAGGAAGAAATCATAAAGATTACAACAGAAATCAATTCAATTGAGATGAAGAAAACAATTCAAATAATTAAAGAAGCAAAAAGCTGGTTTTTTGAAAGATTAAATAAAATTGATAAGCCTCTAGCTAACCTCATCAAAAAGAGAAAAGAAAAAATTGAAATACAAGCAATAAGGAATGAAAAGGGTACAATTAACACAGACCCAGTAGAAATTCAGAAGATTATCAATAGCTGCTTTGAGAATCTTTACTCTCACAGTATAGAAAACACAGAAAAATTAGACAGATTCCTAGAAAGGTACAAATTACCAAA
>NW_004526463.1:5234-6006 GCF_000260255.1 Octodon degus
ATTCAGTAGCACAGCAGGTTATAAAGTCAATACCCAAAAGTCAATAGCATTCCTCTACACAGACAACAAACACACTGAGAGGGAAATTAGAGAAATAATACCTTTTATAATAGCACCTAGGAAAATGAAATACCTTGGAATTCATCTAACTAAAGAAGTCAATGATCTTTTGAAAGAAAATTACAGCACTCTTAAAAAAGAGATCATAGAGGATTTCAGAAAATGGAAAGATATTCCATGCTCATGAATAGGAAGAACCAAAATTGTGAAGATGGCCATACTCCAAAAATTGTTGTACAGATTTAGCGCAATCCCTATCAGACTACCACCAGCATACCTTACAGAGCTAGAGAAATCATTCCTAAAACATATTTGGAACCAGAAAAGACCTAGAATAGCAAAGGCAATCCTGGGCAATAAAGACAAGGCAGGAGGCATTATAATTCCTGCCTTGAAATTATACTAGAAGGCTACTGTGATACTGGTATGTCAGGGTACTGGAAACAAAATAGACCTGAGGATCAGTGGAATAGAGTAGTATAAGCTGAAGCCCCTACACACACACTCAAACACCTTATCATTCACAAAGTGGCCAAACATACTCACTGGAAGAAAGAAAGCCTCTTTAACAAATGGTGCTGGAAAACCTGGCTCTCTACATGCTGAAAACTAAAACTTGACCCAGGTTTATCACCAGGCACTAAGCTAAAGTCAAAATGGATTGAAGATCTAAACATTAAAACAGAGACACTAAATCTCTTGGAAGAGAAAG
>NW_004526464.1:0-587 GCF_000260255.1 Octodon degus
CTCAGCTGACAGGTAACTTAATTACCCTAATGTAATCATTGTAAATCGTTCATATGCTTGCTTTTTCCTATAGGTTCGGTCTGACATAGGTTGGGCTGGCATAGGGCTTCCTAAATGCTCCAAAGGCTATACCTGCTTCTGTCATATTCAGGTGATAGCAGGTAAAGTACAGTCTGTCATGGAAATAGAGGCAGAGGGCAATGATTACAAATATATCCTCATGTCTGGATATCAGGCCTCCATAATGTCTAAAACCCACTCAATTGCCAACTATATTAATAATGTGCTTTACATTAATTGAAATGTATAAAACAGTAACAAATGGCATACTTTATAATAGATTTACAAAGTAATTTAAAAACATAAAACCCACTGGTTCAAATTTCAAGCAGTGTGCTAAGAAATTTTACATCTAGTACTCAAGGGTCAGACCAGTGATGTGAATGAGAAGATGAATAAAACATGATGCCTTTGAAATTTACCAGATCAGTAAAAACTGTGCACAAAATGTGGGGATATAGATAAGACTTGGTACTTCATTGCAGAAGAAATAACAACAATAATAAAATTTTAAATTCCTACTGCTC
>NW_004526464.1:1419-2208 GCF_000260255.1 Octodon degus
GTAAAAGTAACTGAGAGGGGCCAGGGAGATAGCTCAGTAAAATAAACACTTGCCTGGCAAGCACAAGGGACTGAGTTCAATCCCCAGTTCTGCAAAAAAAAAAAAAAATAGTAATTGAGAACCATTCAAACATTGGAGTACATAAAACTGTTCTTTAATTACTCTCAACTTATATATTTATGGTTTAATGGAGGTCCACATATCCACTGGTATGTTCTTGCACAGAAACTGAAACAGACATATACAGAGTTTTAGATTACTTGAGGCCATTTTTTATGAAAAGTAGATATACTAACTATATTCAAATGTGACTTTCAAAGTATATGTACCTTTATAGTTAGTGCCCCTATTAACGTATGTATGAATTGAATCTTTAGTGCTCCTGATTTCAAAATTTTTACTAGGACCCTTGCTTTTAACTGGGTACTCACCAAAAATTATTAGGACACAATATTGATCTTATGTACATATACTGTATCCACAAATGAAGTTATATTTTTCAGAAAAGAAAGCTTCAGAAATAAAAGACATCATAAGTACTGTAAGAAATGGGAAATGGACAGATGTAGAGCACATTTCTGAGAGTCTCATCAGCCATTCAGCTAAACAATGGCATCTGATGTGGCTGACACACTCAAGTAGCCATTTGTACAGGAGTCAAAATGTGTAATTGTTCAAGGGACATTTAGCAATTTATGGGGTCATTATCTGCAGGCAGTCCATCTTAAGATCAATATTTGTGGGACAGCGAGGGCTAGTGAAGACATAACGAGAATAAATGTGTGACAC
>NW_004526464.1:3628-5598 GCF_000260255.1 Octodon degus
AAATTATCATTTAAAAAGGAAGAAAGAAAATTAAACATTCCCAAAACATATTTGAGAAGGGACAATTCAAATTTTCAAGTTATGTTTTTACCTCGTACCTGTCATTGTACTTGCTGATTTCATTCTCTCTTTCCTGTTGAAGCATGAAAATTCAAGTAGGTGCTCTATGTAAGAATGATGGAAAGTCTTCATTTTCAACAGCTTTCTACTGAGTTGTTTTTCATCCGTAATGCAACTTTTCATGGGTCTCTGATCTGGCCCAGTGACTGCCAAAATGATTGATGAAGTCTGACGCTTAGAAATGTGGAGGCATTGGAGCTCCTGAGTACTTGGGTAAAAAGGCAATGAAAAGTTTTTTGCAAGTTGTTGGTCAATACTCTGCTAGGACAAAGAGGGTGTACTAGAAAATAAGTACTTTTTCTAGAAAACAATCACTTCCTATTTGCTGATATCTTTGTTCTGTGGTAAATTATAATGAAAATGGTTTTTTTATTCCCCCTCCATAAATATTTAATGACTGTACAGTTAATGTTATATCAAGTGCAATGTAATGTTTAATGTTACTTACTATGTGTTATACAATTCACTGAAAAGCCAGAATTAATTCACTATAAACCTCCATTCTTCTCATGAAGAAAACAGTCATATTGTTACATCAGCTTCCTTGTTTACTTTGCAATAGCTTTTTGTGTGCAAAAACTACAGTCATATTATTAGCAACTTACCCATCATCAGTTATAATAAAATTGATCTACTACAGGCTCAGACAGACAAGATATTGAAACAATTTCCCACCATTTACCAAATTCATCTTATTTTTCATTTTCAAGAATGCTAAAAAAAGATGTCTTCCAGGGTTGGCAAAACAATTTAGAGCATCAAATCATCAGGCAGAGAAAAGGAATTAAAATAATACATGCTCAACTCTTTCTTTTCAGCTCAGTAGGTATTAAGCTTGATAAAAAATAAAATTGCTTAGAAAATAGATTTTGTGATGTGTATCTACAATAAGTATTTTGTTAAAACTAGTGTAAACTTTAAAATAAGAATTGTCACACAAGTTACTCAAATTTCTTTTTGTTTTGTTTTGTTTTTGCAGTTCTGGGATTGAACGCAGGCCCCTGAGCTTGCCAGGCAGATGCTTATTCTACTGAGCTATCGCCCTGGCCCACAAATTTCTAATCACTGAAGAACTGGACGGTTTGGAATCAAAGAAAGATCATCATTAAAAATGTCAAAAAACAAAAATCTTATTTGCCATATCTTCAATGAGAAATTTAATTAAAAAGATAAGTACTTCACACACTTTTGCTTTGCTGAAATCTACAGGCTCAATTTCTAACTTAGCTGTTAAAGGTGTATAATTCGTGCAATCAAATAGGACACATAAAAGCCATCAGCAGATAGTCTACGTGATTTTTCTAAGACACACTTATATGTCAGATGCTATTATAGTTTTGGCATAGTGATTCCCAAATTTAAGTACCCAAGTGAATTTTTTTTCCATTTTTCTAATGTGTCCAAATAATATAGACATTTTGAAATACAAAAGTAGCATTCTGAAAATCATTTTAAAGAAGTGAAGGACTTAGCAGAAGAATTAAATGAGCAATCCAGGTAATGTTCAACAACATTATGTACTTTGCCTGCCTGTTAAAATTGAATGGGTTACAGTCCTAGACTTGTAGATATTGCTAATAACTTTATTTTATATATACCAGAATAGAATTTAAATTAACTTCCAAAAGTTATGTAGCTTGTAAGTGATACAGTAGAAATAGTATTCAAGGCCATCTGGCTGTAGCTCTAAGCTGTACCTTGGAAGCATTGGTACATAAGATTTCTGTAAAATACAATCTATTTTTTTCAAGGGTCTTTACTTCATTTTACCTTTAATAAATACATTTATATAAAAAGATCATGAATTTAAAAATAGGAAAGGAAAAAATAAAAATAAGAAAAGTACAATA
>NW_004526465.1:0-1266 GCF_000260255.1 Octodon degus
AAGGACATTAAAAATATATAGGTAGAAGTAATAGAAAACTTCCCAAATATGAGGAAACAATCTGACATTCAGGTAACTGAAGCATACAGAATGCCAAGTAACCTCAACCCAATGAAAAACACACTGAGACATATAATAGTCAAGATCCCAGAAATTCAGCACAAGAATAAGCCGCTAGAGAAAAGAAGCAGATCACATTTAAAGGAAAACTCAGCCGGGGAGATGGCTCAGTGGAATAAGCGCTTCCCTGACAAGTGCAAGGGCCTGAGTTCAATCCCCGGTTCCACCAAAAAAAAAAAAAAAAAAAAAAGGAAAACTCATCAGAATTACGGCCGACTTCTCTTCACAAACCATGAAGGCAAGAGGAGCATGGAGCAGAGTACTTCAAGCCCTCTACAAAAACAAATTCCATCCAAGACTACTATACCTTGCAAAACTCTCAAGTTTGATGGAGAACTGAAATACTTCCATGACAAAGAACAACTAAAGAATTTCATGATGACAAAGCCAACCCTACTCAGGCTCCTCAAAGATGTTCTAGAGAGAGACCAAAATGATCAGAACTCCACAAATGTGATCAGAAGCAACCAACTAAATAGGGCAAACAATTAAACACAGGACAAAAAAGAATAAACAACAACAGGTAAACAACATGTAAATCGTAAGTCAATAATTTCAATTCTAACCATCAATGTAAAAGGCGAAAGATTTATACGATCTGAAGAGAAACCAGAGTATACTAACCATCAATGTAAATGGACTCAATTCACCAATTAAGAGAAATAGACTGGCACAGTGGATTAGGAAACAAAATCCAATATGCTGTATACAAGAAACACGTTTAACTCATAAAAACATTCATAGGCTGAAAGTCAAAGGATGAAAAACAGTATTACACGCTCCAGCACCTCAGAAAAAAGTAGGGGTAGCAATCCTATCCTCAGGCAGTCTCAACTTCAAACTAAGAATAAGCAAGAGAAATAAAGAAGGCCACTATATACTGGTTAGGGGAAAAATTCAAGAGGAAGAGGTAATACTCATAAATATGTATGCACCAAAATGGGAGCACACAACTATATAAAGCAAATCTTAATGGACATGAAAAATTTAATATCCAATAACACAATCTTAACAGGAGACCTTAACACCCCCTTATCCCAAAAAGATAGGTCAACCAGACAAAAAATTAGCAAAGAAATAACAGAACTGAACCAGAGCTTGAAACAAATGGACTTGGTGGACATATACAGAGTGTTCCACCTAAAC
>NW_004526465.1:2466-2944 GCF_000260255.1 Octodon degus
ATGGTTCAATATTTGAAAATCTATAAATGTAATACATTATAGCCCCCAATAGAGCGAAAACTAAAAACCACATGATCATCTCAATTGATGCAGAAAAGGCTTTTGACAAAGTCCAACACTCATTCACATTCAAGGTTCTACAGAAAATTGGAATAGATGGCCTCTACTTCAATCTGGTGAAAGCCATTTATGAAAACCCAACGGCTAACATAATTCTAAATGGGGAAAAACTGAAATCTTTGACTCTTAGATTTGTTACAAGACAAGGATATCCTCTATCACCACTCCTATTCAATATAGCTCGGGAATCATTAGCTAGAGCTATTAGACAACAGAGAGAAAAGGAATAAGAATAGGCAAAGAAGAAGTTAAATTATCATTATTTGCAGATCACATGGTACTTTACTTGGAAGACCCAACAAACTCCACCAAGAAGCTAGTAGGATTAATACAGAAATTCAGTAGCATAGCAGGTTAT
>NW_004526465.1:5270-5789 GCF_000260255.1 Octodon degus
TACTTGATGAAAAATACCTGTTCCATGTTATGCCTAAGATGTTTGATATTCAGACAGATAGTGAGGTTAAGCTTAACAGCCTAGGCTGTATGGTAGTAACAATAAACTTCTCTTCTGGAGGGTTTACAATCTAAGTTTGCAGACCAAAATTAGAGAAAAAGGAGGGCCACAAGAAAAGCCAACATTTTGGCCCTAGCCTTCCAAGGTCAATTAATACTCAGGACATATGAGAACTTGTACTGTAACGTCATATAACTCAGTAGTGTCCCACATTTTCTGATCAAGGAGATTATGGGGCCAAAGAGGAAAGTGATCGATGATGTACAGTGTGCCTAAGGAAAGTCACATGGAGAGAAAACATTCTTTCAGGCTTTCACAGAGAGCACACTGGCCAAGCAATGGCTGTAACTCATCCACATGGCTGCACTGACAAAGGTTCTACAATCTGAGGTACAGGATCTCAGGATAAATCTTGAGGGGATTTCACTGACCTTATCAGACACAAAAGCTACAACTCTT
>NW_004526466.1:0-532 GCF_000260255.1 Octodon degus
AAAGAAGAAGTTAAATTATCATTATTTTCAGATTACATGATACTTTACCTCACTGACCAAAAAATCTCCACCAAGAAGCTGCTAGAATTAATACAGAAATTCAGGACTGGTGAGATGGCTCAGTGGTCTAAAGCACCTACTTAGAACAAGCTTAGCAAAGCAAAGGGACCACGGTTCAATCCCCCAGCAACACATGCCAGCCAGGGCAGCCCCCTGGTGGGCTGAGCTGGCCACACACACACACACACACACACACACACACGCATAAATAAATAAGAAAAAAAGATTGATACTGTTGAATAGAATGATTTGTTCTAATGATGTTTGTAAATAGGATCTCAAGTCCCCATCTTGTACAGCAATTAACCCCTAAGAAGAATGTATGCAGTATGTTAATTATTGAAACTGTCATAGCGATTTATTTGAAACTGTCTCACTGTTATTTGTTTATCAATAAAATTATGAAAAAAATTACAGAAATTCAGTAGCATAGCAGGTTATAAAGTCAATAACCAAAAGTCAATAGCATTTC
>NW_004526466.1:4036-5064 GCF_000260255.1 Octodon degus
TGTAGAGACTTATAATTTACCATATCAATACTTGATGAAAAATACCTGTTTCATGTTATGCCTAAGATGTTTGATATTCAGACAGATAGTAAGCTTAAGCTTAACAGCTTAGGTTGTATGATAATAGCAATAAGCTTGTCTTCTGGATGGTTAACAACATATGTTTGCACATCAAAATTAGAGAAAAAGGCGGTCCGTAAGGAAAGCCATTTTGGCCCTAGTCCTCCAAGGTCAAGACATATGAGAACTTCTACTGTAATGTCATATAACTCGATAGTGTCCCAAATTTTCTGATCAAGGAAATTATGGGGCCAAAGCGGAAAGTGATAGATGATGTAAAGTGTGCCTAAGGAGAGTCACATGGAGAGAAAACATTCTCTCATGCTGTCACAGAGAGCCCATTGGCCAAGCAATGGCCGTGACTCATCCACATGGCTGACCCTGAAAAAGATTCTAAAATCTGAGTTATAGGACCTCAGGATAAATACCTGAGGGTATTTCACTGACCTTATCAGAATCAAAAGCTATAACTCTTTGTCTCATAGGTCTTGCTTTACCTTGGTCTTAATCATCCAGCAGAGAAGTATAAAAATGAATTTTGAGAAGTAAAGCCATGCTGTTATGTGGAGCTGTAGGGGACTCAGGTCAACAATTTCTGACATTTCCAGTGGAGCGTAAGACCCAATACTGTTATGGACTACTGGACTCTTTTACAATATTTTGCTAAGTTAACATACCTATAATATTCAAATAATGGAATTTAACAAAAAAGGGAATACAGATGAATGTCCATTTTTTATCTGTGTATCCAAAATGGTTAGGATAGATATATAGTTAAATTCGCTTAATGAATAGAGGGATTTGTTCTAATAGCTTTTGTAAATAGGATATCATGTCTGAATCTTGTGCAGCAATTAACTAATAAAAGAATGTATGCAATATGTTAATTTTTGAAACTGTCCTACCAATTTGGTTTGAAACTATCTCATTGCTTTTTGTTTCTCAATAAAATTATGGGAAAAACAATT
>NW_004526466.1:5979-7523 GCF_000260255.1 Octodon degus
AAGAAGAAAGAAAGGAAAGAAAGAAGAAAGAGAAATTCTCAGGAAGAAGAAAAAGGACAGACTGCGGCTGAACAAAGACAGGGCTGGAGTGCTGCCTGCTCCAAGAGAGGGGAACTTCACGACCCACTGGTGTCAGTGCAGGACCAGAATGCTGTCTGCTCAGACTGGATGACTTGGAAGCTGTTTCCTGACAGCAAACCTGTGCACTGGGCTGTACATTTTTCTGTAGTGCCATATTTATTTTGCAAATTAACCTACTTCTCATTTGATGGTAGCATTTAAGTTATTCTGTGATGTCCCTGGAGGATCACATCCAGGACCCTTGAGGATAAAAAAGCCATGATACTCAAGACCCATTACATTTTCTCCTGAATATTTTCAGTGAACTCTTGATTACTTATAATACCTAAATAAGTGTAAATTCGATATAAAATATCATATTCTTTATGGAACAATGAAAGAAACATTTCTACCTCTTCAATACAGACTTTCTTCAAGTATTTTCACTCCACAGATGAATATGCAAATGCAGGGCTCATATATGTGGAGGGCTGACTCTATTATGTGCCACTATGTGTGTAGCACACATATTTAACACAGTGAAACCGAACTGTATCAAAGGGATTTCAGGGTTAATAGTTTTGTTACCATATTAACACTTTCTTTCTCATGTGAATGTTTGAATATCTGCTCCATTGTGTTTTACACCTTCCAGAGGAACAAGTGTATGACTTGTGGTAGGTACAAATGCAAATTTGTTACAAAGTTTTTATATAAGTAGAAATAATATTACTACCCTACAATACTAAAAGTTATTTGAAGAGGAATTTTTCTTTTTAATTTATATACGTGGTACAGCGTCTCACTCCACAGCTCAGACTTGTAGTGATCCTCTTGTTTTCAGGACCCCCAGCACTGAGATTAGAGGTGTGCACCACCAAGTCCAGACTCAGTGGCTTGCTCAACACACCCGGGGGAGAGGTTGGCATGGCATAGAGTACCAGGCTTCAAACCCTGGTCCCTGTACTTACCTAAGCAGGTGCTTAGTCCATTGAGCTATCTCACCAGCCCTTCTAAAAGTTATTTGGAAGTTCTTAAAAGGTAATATCAGTGTCTATGGCCTGAACACTTCCAAGTTTCATTATCCTTTTAAATTATGAAGATGCAAGCTATTAGAGACATAGGACATTGAAGGACATAGAAAATTTTGTATAGCCTACATTTTAATATTTGGAAGTAAATATATGTGCATGCATTTTTATAGCAGCTTGAGTTATCATAGAAAAAAATATTGGAAACATCCTAAATGCCCATGAACTGAGGAATGGATAGAAGTCATAATATTTTTACATAGTGAAATACTACTCAGTCTTCAAGAAGGACGATTTTGATGCATTTATGGGGAAGTAGATGCAACTTGATTCTATATTTATAAGTGAAATAAATTACTCTAATATGTGTAAACATCATATTATCTCCCTAGTGTAAGTAGATGAAAGAGTAAATAAGATCCAAAATGTACAATAAATACTGTGAAATGGGAA
>NW_004526467.1:0-4634 GCF_000260255.1 Octodon degus
AAAAAAAAAGAGGTTTGTACCTATGTTGTTTATTATTTCTTGCCTATATCTTGTAATATGAGAAACTACTTTGGCAGTAACAATACACAATGTACTAACAATTGTTACTCCCCTAAAATCTTGTTTTGAGATTTTGTACCATTGTTTTTATTTTTTTTTTCTTTAAAATAAAATAACTGATGTCAAGAAAAAAAAAAGAGTGATTTTAGTTTCTCAGTCTTGTTTTAATTTTGGAATTAAATGAACTCAAAAGTTTAAAAATGGCCTTATTGTTTGTTACCATGTTGAGACATAAAGAATATAAGGGATTTTGTAGAGAAATGTGTTTTACATCATTACTTTTTTGACTTTTTTTAGTACATGTTTGTAGTACATAATGATTCCATTCACTGTAGGGAATTGGTACATGCACATAAAGTATCCATTCTTATTTTCCCCTTCCTTCCACCTTTTATTTTTTTCAGCATCAAATGCATTCATTTATAAGATCTTGTGAAGTTAATTATGATATATACAGATTCAAGACAAGACTAGTAGGCCAAAGAACATATAAAACATGTAAGACACTTGTACTAAGTCAAGATACTCTTATAGATGCATTGACTGTGTTGGATTACAGTGCTTTTTTCCTCTTTATTATCTGTTTTTTATTTTACAAATATATAAAGTTTTTCATTTATATCATTACTTGATGCCACCAAAGCAATACCAACAGTGTGTTATTTGTTGAAACTGTACTTCTGATTTGATTTGAAACTGTCTCATTGCTATCTGTTTATCAATAAAATTTTGAAGAAAAAAAATCATTACAAATCATATTTCATCCATGAATCAGTGTTTTCTTAATTTTTATAAGGACTTTTCCAACTTTGTCTTATTAACACATGTATTTGACAGGAAGAAAGGGAGAAGAAGGTATTAGGCTGGAAATTAAGATATGTTAAATGCATGAGCCAACTTACCAAAAGAAACCCCATCATTATGCAATATTAACATGACTGAACACACACACACACACACACACACACACACACACACACGCACACGTTCAGGGTCAGTGCAGACAGCACTCGGTTTCCATGTTATTCATCCTACAACACCCTGGGTGCCAAACTCCATGGATGCTCAAACCCCTTATCTAACTGTCCTATTTGCATATACCCTAATCACATCTCCCATTCACTTTATTTATTTTTTTCCACATTCACTTTATTTTTTTATTTTTTTGCCGAACCGGGGATTGAACTCAGGCCCCTGCGCTTGCCAGGGAAGCGCTTATACCCCTGAGCCATCTCCCCAGCCCCCTCCACATTCACTCTAAATCACCTCTGGATGATTAGTGATACTGCCCCTGGTGGCCACAAAGATTATGAGCCCAGTTTAGGGAATGACTTGTGCTTTCTGTATGACCACACTTCTATTCTCTGTACTGCTAGAGACCCCTTGTCTTCTGCAAGGATATCATTGAGGTTCTACCAATCATGCCAGGTAAACAAAGAAAAGGGGCTCCAGCATGTATCTTTCTCACTAATGTTACCACTGGAAAAAGTTCATATACTTTCTAAATGGATGTACAAACAAGTGAGACCATTTCCATTTTTGATATCTGTGAACTACTGTGATTGCAATTTTTCTTTTAACAAGCAAAGGGAGCATTGATAACATGGAAAAATTACTTTGGAACACATCCTTCTTAATGGAAGTGCATTATTAGATAGGGCCGAAAAGAGGTGAGGGAAATAAGGCAGGCAAGGGCTGAAGGAGTATGGAGATGGCTCTCCATAGTATGGGTTTAACCCATGCCAGGTAAAAATATTTTTAAACAGTTTCACTTGCACTAAGCATGTACAGACTTTTTTCTTGTCATTATTCTTTAAACAATACATTATAATAACTATTTACATGGCATTTATATTATACTAGGTATTTTACACTTGATCTTAGCCAAAAGGCCGAGAAGCAATTGTACTAGGTATTTTAAAACCTCCAGAGATGATTTAAAGTGAATGGGAGATGTGATTAGGTATATGCAAATAGGACAGTTAGATAAGGGGCTTGAGCATCATGGAGTTTGGTGCTCAGGAAAGTATGAGGTGGATCACAGACACCGAGTGCTGTCTGCACTGACCCTGCATGTGCTGCTGTGTCCTTGTGTGTGCTGGCTTCTCAGACCTCCTTCCTGAGGGGCTCAGGCACTGGGCTGCTCTTTAGGGAGGACATGTGCTCAGAGACCAGTGCTGGCACAAGCTCCACAATTTCATCTCTCTTGTAAATCAGCTGACATTTTTTGGATCCGTTGCTCTTCCCTTGTCCTTTATATAATTTTTGATCCTGGCCGCTTTCCTTTTGTACTGGGATTGCCTCACTACCATACATAGAAAGGAAGTCTGGGAGGTGGAATAAATAAAAAAAAAATGAAGTTCATTTAATAAAATGCCAGATGCAAAAGAGGTAGTTAAAATAGGATTTTGAAGGGGACATATTTAAAATTTTATTTGTGTGCTTTCACATTGACATTTCACAAATCATCACCTCTGTACATCCAATTATTGTATTTTATTTTGGTTTTTGTCTTTCAAAGTTGCAGTATTTATCTTATTAAAGTAATAGTACATATCTTCAAAATTCTTTTATTTATTTTTTGAAGAGAGTACACAATAGTATTAAAACAGAAAATTACATGTGATACAGAATTTCACTTAATAAAACAATATGAATTTACAATACTTGTTGTAATGCATAGTATTATGCATTACAACTAGCTGTTCATATTACCAGACATACAAATGCAAAATTGGAAGAAGAAAGAAAAAATGAAAGAAATATATAAGAAATTAAGAAAGGAAAAAGTACAAACAATTGAAGAGGATACAAAACAAATTAAGCACCAAACTCTCCTTTCCACAGACCAGCAGAAATCCATAGCACAGTGGTCCAAACCATCCTGCTTACATACATAGATATATCTCTTTCCCTCATTCTCCTCAACTCAGTAATTCCTTACTTTTGAACAGGTTCATTATCTTTTCCCAGAATCTATTGAACTCTTTAGATTTTATTTTCCTCTTTCAGGTTCTCACACTAAGGAAACAATTTGCTGTTTGCACATGAGGATCTGATTTACTTCACTTAAGAGAATGGTCTGTAGTTGCATCTACTTACCAATGAAAGCTTCAAATTTATCCTGTTTTATAGCTGAATAGTACTCCATTATGTGAAAATACATCTTTATCCATTCCTCAGGTGTTGTATGTTTTTTTTTTGTGTGACATACTTAAAATTTTATTTTGATGTAACCTAAACCTTTTAACCAATCATCTCTATCTCATACATAAGAAATGTACACCTAGTCACTCTTAAGTGGATTATATGTTGCAAGTTTTGTATGTCACATTAAATGGGATATATATCACAAATTTTTTTGTTAAAGGCAGAGGTTTGAATCTGAGAGAGTCTTATGGCAATAAACAATCTTTATTTTACATCATTATGTTTTACATAATGTTCACCTGAAATCATTAATACACTGTGAAATTAACAATGGTGAATTGCTATACACAAGTGAAAAGCTTTGCTTCTTAATTTAGTTTTGTACCAAAACCATCTTTTTTTCTTTTTCTTTTTTATTTTGACATCAGTTGTTTTTATTTTAAAGAAAGAAAAAAAATGAAAACAGTGGTACAAAATCTCAAAACAAGATTTTAGGAGAGTAACAATGGTTAGTACATTGTGTATTGTTACTGCCAAAGTAGTTTCTCATATTACAAGATATAGGCAAGAAATAATAAGCAAACAACATAGGTACAAACCTCTGTTTTTTAAAAGTCAACAGAAAATGGAAATATACTTTTTAAAGTTTCTAATACTAGGAGAAGATATCATACAATGTCTTTTAAATAAATTGTAAGTCAAAGATACAGTGTAAGTCTTAGAACAAAAATTAAGATTAAGCAATATTCAGAAAATTAAATGTTTCAAAACAATTGAACTCACAAAAAGTTTTCATGCTAGCAAAGAAGTACTAAGAGTAAAACATAAGATAAATACTGGAATGGCAAGTAAATGACCAGCACTCCTAACAGTTTGAGGATAGGATATCGCACCAGGTGTTGGACATTTGGATTGTTTCCAAGATTCAGCTATGACAAATTGCACTGCTATAAACATGGTGCACATATATTGATGTGGTACATTTTCAGTTCTTCTGGAAAAATACTCAGGAGGGGAATAGCTGGCTTGAATGAGACCTAGAATTGTAGCTTTAAAAGAATTTCCACACTGATTTCCATAGTGGTTGTACCAGTCTGCACTAGCACCAACACTGGAGAAGGGTTCCTTTTTCCCTATAGCTCTTCCAACATCTGTTATTGGCTGACTTCATGATGATAGCCATTCTTTCTGGGGGTGAGATGGAATCTCAGTGTTATTTTAATTTGTACTTATTGAATGACCAAAGATTTTGAATGGTTTTTCATATATTTACTTGCTGTTTGTAATTTTTCATCTGAAAAGTGTATATTTATCTCAGATGTTAATTTTTGGATTGGGTCTTTAAATTTGTGGGGCCTGATTTTTAAAATTCTTTATATGTTCTAGATAGAAGATCTTTGTCATAGGGACAGTTGGCACTATAT
>NW_004526467.1:5649-6348 GCF_000260255.1 Octodon degus
TAAGAATAATACAAGATAAACACTGGAATGACATAAATGATCAGCACTTCTAACAGCTTGGGGATAGGATATCACACAAAGTTCCGGTGTGGTGTGGACATGGATAATGTCCATAACACTTACTGATGTCCAGGTGTCACTAGTGGGACTGAGCTACTGCTATTTCCTTGATATCCACCCTGTGGACCTAGACAGAATCGTGACCTATAGGATGCAGGAGAAGTCCATTTGTAGAGTGTGCTGATGAAAATATCTTGCTGCTGTTTGAAAAAGAATAACTAAAAGACTGCTTTTATATACCTCTTGTTCTCCTGTGTTTGCCCTATTTGGTGGGTTCTTTCCATTCTTATTCATTG
Organism: Octodon degus; assembly: GCF_000260255.1. Taxonomy (NCBI): domain Eukaryota; kingdom Metazoa; phylum Chordata; class Mammalia; order Rodentia; family Octodontidae; genus Octodon; species Octodon degus. The sequence continues at coordinate 6,006 of NW_004526467.1, forward strand.
AGTTGTGGGTATTTTGCTGCCTCTGTAGAACATCTTTTAGTAGTCTGTGTAGGTTTGGCTTTGTCATCATGAAATTCTTAAGTTGTTCTTTGTCATGGAAGTATTTTACTTCTCCATTTTACTTGAAAGAGAGTTTTGCAGTGTATATCAGTCTGGGTTGGAATTTGTTTTCTTGCAAGACTTGTATTACTTTGCTCCATGCTTTTCTTGACTTGATGGTTTGTGAAGAGAAATCTGCCATTATCCTAAGGGGTTTTCCTTTAAGTGTGCTCTGTTTCTTTTCTTTGGCAGCTTTTAGTATTCTGTTCCTGTGCTGAATTTTGGGATCTTGATATATTATATG
>NW_004526468.1:0-886 GCF_000260255.1 Octodon degus
GTTTCCTCAGGAGGAAAATGTGGATAGAAGAATCGTTAAGGGTGTTAGGAGGGTGGCGTGCATGGGTATACAACGGGCCCTGGATAGGTGTCTGGTCTGCAGAAGGTGCCATGTCAGTGCCAGAGTTGGCGCTGCCTCAGGCTGGTCGGGGGAAGGTGTCCAGGCTCTACGTGCAGCAGCTGGGAATTGCTTAGTCTGTTCAAAGCAGTGTTTTTTGTTTTTTATTTTTTTATCGTGGTGGTACTGGGGATTGAACCCAGGGCCTTTGCACTGAGCTACATACCCAGCCTTTTTTATGTTTTGAGACAAAGTCTTGCTATGTATTCCAAACTGGCCTAGAACTTGCTGTGTAGCCCAGGCTGGCCTCAAACTCACAGAGATCCTCCTGTCTCAGCCTACTAGGTGCTGGGATTACAGGTGTCCACCACCCATGACTCTGAAAATTTTAAAATCCCCACTAACAGAGGGGACAGGCAGCAGCTGAGCGTGAGAGCCCCGGCGCCCTCCTCCACATCCCTTCCAGTCTGGCCTCATGGCCCCCAAAGAGGAAACGCAGTGGCCGATTTCTGATGCTGACATGGGCCTTCCGGGAAACATCTGACTGTGCTCCGTCATTGCCCTGGGCTCTGCTCACAGGAAGCCCCACATACGTGTCACCTCCGTCCCAGGCAGCAGGGAACTGCTGTGGCAGAAGGGCCAGGGCCTCGGTGAGGTCAGCCCACCGGTGCTGCACAGGGCGCTTGTGTTGTTTTCTTCTTGCAAAATGGAAATCACTTTTCTTATTATAAGTGCAGATGTGTGGGTTTTCAGAAACATTACACAAATGCAGGAAAGACAAAAGAAGAAGCCACTTCACCTCTGATCCCAACACCCATGAAACAATGAT
>NW_004526468.1:1796-2601 GCF_000260255.1 Octodon degus
GGCATGTGGTGCTGGGGGATTGAACCGCGGTCCCTGTGCTTTTGCTAAGCTTGTTCTAAGTAGGTGCTTTAGACCACTGAGCCATCTCACCAGCCCTAGAATTTTCTACAAATGGGATCAGTTGTATTTTTGGCCCGGCTTCTTCCATTTAGCAGAACCAATTTCATTGCGCCCCTGCACGCGTCCCCCAGCTGACCCCGGGCATTGCGTGCGGGTCTGCACCCAGCTACTATGAACGTTCACACACAGGTTTGCGTTTTGTTATTTCTTCTTGCTCCACATTGCAGAATGTGATGGCTGAGCCATAGGGGAAGTGTTCTCAGCTTTTGAAGAAACTACCCAACTTTTCGAAAGTGGTTTTACCCTCTGACACGGCCACCAGCAGCCTTTTGCTCATGCCTGATAGGTTCAGTCCTTTCACTTATTTATTTATTTGTGGTACTAGAGCCTTCACACTGCATTTCCAGCCCCTTTTTATTTTAAGACAAAGTCACATTTAAGTTGCCAAGTTGTCCAGGCTGCAGTCGAATTTGGGGTCCTCCTGCCTTGGGCTCCTGAGTACTGTGTCATAGGCATGAGCCACTGTGCCCGGCTGAGTGTTGTCATTTTTAATGCCTGCATAGTACTCCAGCACTGGCTGCCTCATTTTATTTTACCAAGATCTCACCAACATAAGTCTTAGATCCCACGTGACCCGTGATCTAAAACCTTATTTGCCTATTTCTGTACACCTATCTTTTTCCTCCCTGTAGCACCAGATGTACATTGCAAGGCTCTTGAAAGGTCTTGACAAAGCTTTCCTGGA
>NW_004526468.1:6976-8026 GCF_000260255.1 Octodon degus
GGGTCCTCCCCAGCAGGGGACATGCTGGCCTAGCCAGGCAGGACACCTAGAGGTAAAATAACAGTTATAGTAACAAGGACCACGGCCACCGTCACTGAGCACGACCCTGGGCTCCGAGCTTTGCACAGCGCTGCTCCTGATTCCGGCTCCCCAGGGCTCCTGGTTTAAGGTCACCATCAGCTGGGCATGAAGGCACCTGCCGAGAATCAGCATCTGAGAGGCTGAGGCGAGTTCCTGTGCCCCTGCCCTCCTGCTGGCCACCATAGCCCTGCATATGTGTGCACACTTACCTGCATGGTCTTCGGATCCAGGAGGTTAAGATGGTAAATTGTTTTCATTTTGAGATAGGGTCTTCCTATGTAGTCCAGGCTGGCTTTGAACTCACAGCGATCCTCCTGCTTCAGCCTCCCGAATGCTGAGATTACAGGCATGTGCCACTACCTCCAGCAGGATGATAAATATTTGTAGAAGGAATACATAAGGAAATAAACGTGTCTTTACACAGAGCCCAAGAGTTAGAATTGTGCACATCCTTTTTTTTTTTCAACATCAGAAATGGGACCGGGGTCTGCGCTGAGCCCCAGCGGAGCCTGGAAGGCTGGCCTTGGAGGAGGCGGGGCCAATGGGGTCAGGGTCACAGAGCCGGAGCAGGGCTGAGGAACTGGGAGCACCTTGGGAGGATGTGCTGAGCGCAGCGCCCAGAGCGGAAGAGGAAGCGACCCAGGACCGAGCAAAGTGCAGACCCTGCGCTGTGGCCCCTACCCCACTGACAGTCGCTCTCTGTAAGGCTTCCACAAGCCACTCTGGCCAATGTGGCTCTCTGTATCATTTTATTTGTCTAAATATCTATACATTTGGGGCAGAGGAGTTGACTCAGTAGAATAAGCGCTCTCCTGGCAAGTGCAAGGGACTGAGTTCAATCCTTGGTTCCGCAAAACAGCAACAAAAAAAACCCCACTATTTTTTGAGATAGAGTCTCACTATGCAGCCCAGGCTGGCCTTGGACTTGAGACAATCCTGCCTCAGCCTCCTGAGTGCTGGGATTATAGA
>NW_004526469.1:0-2794 GCF_000260255.1 Octodon degus
GTAAGCTCTTGGCCTCCTTAGTTTGAGATTTGTGGTTTGCTTATTTATTTTAATTTACAACTATTTATATTTTTCCAAGTTTTGTAATCATAGGTTTTTTTTTTTTTTTTTTTTTTTAATTTTTGGCAGAACCAGGGATTGAATTCGGGCCCTTGAGCTTGTCTCCCCAGCCCCATAAGTGGATTTAATGATGAGTATTCCTTCCTTTTGTAAGTCATACCCAGTTTGGGCTTGAAGCAAGACATACATGCAGTCATCCTTTGGAGTCCAAAGGAGGTTGGTTGCTGAACTCTACCTCCACAGCAGCAAAGTCTGTGGGTTTATAACAAGTCTGTCATACAGGAATAGCATATTATTTGCATGTGGCCTGTGTGCATTCTCTGGTGTGCTTCAGACTATCTGTAGATTATGATACCTAACAGTGTGAAACCCACAGATCAAGAAAGCCTGCCGTACTTGATGGGCATAAGGATTAATTTTCTAGTTGTTGGTACTATGGACAGTGGCACTTTTAAATATGTTTTGTTTTCCCCTTTTATCCCTTCCTAAATATAGGAGCTGGTACATACACTACCTCTTCTTTAAGTACAAAGTCTACAACCACATCAGATCCTCCAAATATTTGTAAAGTGAAACCCCAGCAGTTACAGACAAGCAGCCTGCCTTCTGCAAGTCATTTTTCACAGTTGAGCTGTATGCCTTCCCTTATTGCCCAGCAGCAACAGAGTCCACAAGTTTATGTGTCTCAGTCTGCAGCAGGTAAGATTTTTAGGGTTGAGTATAAAGAATTTTGAAAGTGAACACTTAAAAATGTTTTAGCCCTTAAAGTTTAAGTATTTTTTTTATATCCTTTGTAAGTATGTCCACATACAAGGCTGAATCCTAGGGCTCTTGGCAGTTGTTTCCTGCAAATAATTATCAGACTGCTAAGAGCACATACTACACTTGATCTTAGCCAAAAGACCAAGAAAATATGAGTTATTTCTTGTATACTTATGACAAATTAGTATGTAATAGTTAGCAGAGTAATTTATACACAGGACACTGTTACAATCAAATAGCAAAACTTTTTGTTATTTGAAGTCTTAACAATATAACGAACTTCTTGAGTGAAGGAACAAAAAATAGTAGGGTGGCTTAGTGCCCTTCGCCGTCCCCCACTTGTGAGGCTGGGGCAGGAGAATCACAAGTTCAAAGCCAGCCTGAGCTTCGTAGCTTGATCTTATGTCAAATAACGAAAGAAAATTATATAGAGGGGTGAGCTAGCAGGTCCTGCTGAATATTGGTATTTCTCTGAAACATTTGTATTTAATCCCAATAATGACTTAAGTTCCAAGTAAAAACAGTATGTAAAGTGATATTATTACCTCTCATAGAAAGACTGATAATAACCGGCACTTACTGATACCTGCATTATTAACAATGCTTTAACTGTATACGTTGACATAATTCTTTCTGAACAATATCTTAGAGAATTTATGTGCACACACCAACTGTAATAACAGATTTGATATCAAGTAATTTTATAGACTTTAATAGTGTTCATTTGAATGTTGCTTATGATAATGTATCAATTAAAAATGATACAGGGTCTCTAATGTATTACATAAGTCACAAAAATAGTATGTGTTAATCTATCAGACTCATTTAAAAATGATTAATCATGAATTGCTTTGTAAAATTTTGCTACATTCTTGTATATAGATTTATGGTTGGATTAGATTTGCTAGTTCAATAAGATTTGTTTTGAATTTTTATGTGAAATTTTACCAATATGTTCGCAGTGACATTGTCTGAATGTCTATTACTTTATTATAGCCTCATTAGTACTAGAATTATACTGTTTTAGTTTACATGTACCTGTACTAGAAGCATTGTATCCTTTTGCATTTACATCATCTCACATGTCTAGTTTTTCTGTTGGTAGTGGTGTTTTCAGAGAACTTAAGGGCCAGGGAGATAGCTCAGTAGAATAAGCGCTTGCCTGGTAAGCACAGGGTTCTGAGTTCAATCCTAGGTACCACCAAAAATCAGAGAGCTTAATTAATTTGAAATTTATAAAACTTGGTTTTTGTTTACTATGTAAAAAGTTACAAAATTAGACATGACTGCTTATTTTTCCTAATGGTCTCCAGCTCAAATCCCAGCGTTCTACATGGACACAAGTCATTTATTTAATACCCAGCATGCACGATTGGCTCCACCGTCCTTGGCTCAGCAGCAAGGCTTCCAACCTGGTCTCTCTCAGGTAAATCTCAAAAGACTGCCTTGACCTTGTGTTTGTTTCTGGTTTATATTTGTTACACCTATTTTGGACTACAAATTACAGACTTTCAGAAGTTATAACCAACTCATGATTGTCTTGATAGGCTGGTAGCAAAATGTAAAACTTTTCCCCAATATACTAGAGCTTAGTAGTGTAAGTGATAGATTTTGACACTTACATTCTCATTTGCAAAAGACCTAGTTTCCTCTTTCTTGTTGCCTGTCTTTTGTTTTGCTCTTCAGTTATGAGTTTCTCTTATAAGAGAACTCCTGTGATATTTAAGCTTGTGGAAGGTAACCCACAGATGGAGGGATGAAAGCATGAAGATGTATTACGTACAAGTACTAGCTTCCTCTGACAAGTAGAAAAGGGAGTTGGTGTAGGCCATTACCTTTTATCCTTTTTTTGTCTCAGAATGTTACTTTTGAGTGTTATCACTTACAGGTAAGATGTTCATTAAATTTTTACAGAGGTGCTGTTTTCTTATTGCATTGCAGCCAGCTTCCGTGCAGCAGATCCCAATCCCTA
>NW_004526469.1:3894-4788 GCF_000260255.1 Octodon degus
AAATACTCAGCCTATTCCTATATTGTATGAGCATCAGCTGGGGCAGGCGTCGGGACTAGGAGGCTCCCAGCTGATCGACACACATCTTCTGCAGGTAAGGCAAGGGCTGCTGAGATGTGTGATCATTTGGTTCCTGGCTTTTCAAAGGCCAGGTTGTTTTTTTTTGTTGTTGTTGTTGTTTTTGTTTTTGTTGTTTTTGTTTTTTTTGTTTTTTTTTTTGGTGGAACCGGGGATTGAACTCGGACCCTTGCGCTTGCCAGGGAAGCACTTATTCCACTGAGCCATCTCCCTGGCCCCTTCAAACACCAGATTGTTTTAAGGAAACTTTTTTTAAAGAAAAAAAGTGAGATATTGGATGTCAAAAGATAGTTTAAAAAGAGTGGTCTTTTTTTATGTTGCTAGTATTATTATTAGAGATTGCTTTGAATTGATAATCCCTATCTCTTCACAACATTTTTTTTAGGCTAGAGCAAATCTTACCCAAGCCTCAAATCTTTATTCTGGACAAGTACAACAACCTGGCCAGACAAGTTTTTATAACACTGCCCAGTCGCCAAGTGCTCTCCAGCAGGTTACAGTACCTTTACCAGCATCCCAGCTTTCCTTGCCTAACTTTGGATCCACAGGGCAGCCTCTGATTGCTTTGCCTCAGACTCTTCAGCCCCCGTTACAGCATACACCCCCACAAGCACAGGCTCAGAGTCTGAGCCGCCCCGCTCAAGTCAGCCAGCCTTTCAGAGGCCTCATTCCTGCCGGAGCACAGCACAGCATGATTGCAACTACCGGGAAAGTAAGTGAAGAGGACTTAGTGGAGCTTATTTGAGAATTTAAGCCCATGTGTTCAGATGAGTGCATCTACGTGGTCTATAAAAATAAAATGTATCAATTTATACT
>NW_004526470.1:0-1095 GCF_000260255.1 Octodon degus
GCAGCGATGTCTCTGGCTGTCCAAACCCTGGGCTGAGACACAGTGCTTCAGTCTAGAGCAAGGAGCTACCAGTCCTGCACCTCGCACCCAGTGGGCACTTGGGGCACTGCACAAGATCAGGTCAAGCATATGTGAGAGGCAAAGTGAGTCACACTTACTTACTGCATTTTCATGTACCCACTCACCCACTCAGGGACAGGGTTTACTGTCCCTGTATTGTTGCTTTACATTCTAAAACAGGAAAAAGTTAAGATTTTATCAGAGGCTTACTAACATGTGCTGAGATCTAGGAAGCTTGTAAATTTATCCCTATTTAAAATTTTGAGAAGGGTTTCATTTGTAAGTACAAATAACGACTACATAATAAATGAAAATATAATACAGGAATGGGGCAAGTTCACAGTGCAAATAAAACATTAAAACTTATTTCATCTGCAGTATAATACATGTGTCACTGTCAAAAGGACCTAAGATAGAATGTGATCCACATGTGAAAATGTGATACACATTTGTACAAATGTGGAATCTGCGACCTCCAGTTAGAAAACCTCATAAGTGACGTGAAGAAAGTACACAAAGTAAAAAGGACATGAAAATGCAGATGAGAAATATTTAAAAGGTTCAGAAAAACAGGAAGTTTGCTATCAGGGGCATGAGCTTCCCAGGACAGGAAGTGACATCAGGGACTCTGAGCTATGAGGTCCCCATGGACACACCCTGGCTCACAGGGAGAAGTGGCGCCTAGATGACTTCAATGTGGTGAAGACACTGGATGGCTGCTGTCCTTGCAGGGCTCTTCTCCATAGAGAAGGATGGAGTCTCTCAGGAAACTGATCTTCACCATCGTGTACTCAGCTGATCTGTGACATGCAGAGACTCCTGTCCCTCCTGCATGACCACATTCTCCTGACTTGGGGTCCGAAGCCCCGATGAAAGGAAACTTCTAGACCCATTGCCTTCAAGGCAAGTGCAAGGGAGCCTAGAATGCTGGCTCTAGAGATAGGAGAGCAGGCTCCCTGAGCCACTGGAAGAGCACAGAGCAATGTGGCAGGGTTCCATGTGGGAGGCTCTGGGGATCCCTGTGATCATCCTGGC
>NW_004526470.1:2531-4326 GCF_000260255.1 Octodon degus
GTGGACATGACCAAATAATAACCAAGACCAGAACCACTGTGTCCCTCTCAGTGTCTGCGAGTGGCCCGGGATCACCACCCTCCCATGATCCTCAGCATGGACAGAGATCTCAGGTTCTACCCTGCTCCCTCTGTGCCTACCTGCTCGCAGGACTTCTTCCTGGCACCCCTTCCCTGGAAGTGGTTCTCCCACCTCCCACTGCAGCTCAGCCAGGGGGCAGAGTGTCCTTAGAGAGCCCAAGACAGCGGGAGACCCCCACCCTCTGTCCCCAGACAGGATTGAAACACCTAAGAATGACCGTTTCATTGTCTCGCAAGGGTCTCCCCTTCTGGATGTCATGACAAAAAACAAGATTGATGAAAATCAACCCACCTAGGTAAAGCAACTTGTTTTTCCAGAAGGAAGACAGTGCAAACAGAAGAATAGGCCAGGATGAGAGGAATAATTATTCAGTGGATGGTCTGAGAGCAACTCTGAGCATCCTTACAGGAAAACACTTATTTCTGAGTGATTAAAAACCTCACTGTAGAAGGCAACACTATCAGGATTTTAGAAGTCACAACATAAGAAAATATTCTGTGGAGGAAGAAATACTGAATCAAAATTAACACAAAATACATGATCAACTTGATGAATCATGGTTAAGAATGTTTATTATAAAGTAACAGACCCAGGGGAGAATCCGTTGCAGTCCTTGAAGGACAAATTAAATGACTTAGTGCTGGCGCCAGAGCTCGGAGTCAAGGGACCCTAAGGGAACTGTCCATTCCTTCAAGTGGATGCCGCAACCCCTCCCCTTCCTTCCACATGTACCTGCACGGCCACCGTCCAGCCCAGAGCAGGCTGTTGGAAGTCACATCTGCATCCCCTCCCATGCCCTACCCTCCTCTTGCAGCAGCCAGCACTCTTGCTGTCCCTTCTGGGTCCCTGGCTGGGCCGGGTCTCCTACTGATCCCCATGAAGGCCATTACCTTGGGTTTGCCCCTCCCTACTCAGTCCTTGCATGGCAATGGTTCCTCTCCTTGGCCCTCAACAGCGTGGAGGGCGGGAAGCAGTCTGCAGGTGGTGGACTCCTGAGAGCCAGACACACCCCCAGGAGCCATTGAAGCTCAGACCTGGGCTATGCCCTCGCCCCGCCCCCCCCCAGGTCCTTGCAGCCTTATGCAAACCAAAGATGTTTTATGTGGGAGTCTGCTAGAAAAAAGAAAGAAAATGCAAAGTGAGCTCTATTCATACTAAAAGTGATTTCCTAATCAGAGCACCACAAAGAACACAAAAGAGCACACCAGAGAGAGGTGAAAAGACAAAATGTCTTCAAATCTTGAACTAAACTTTGATCCCAAGTTTTGGCATACAAAGAAGGGTAAAATGGCGCACTCACTTTAGAAAATTTTTGATAATTAAATATTCACTTACGATTTGACCATAACAATTCAACATCAACATTATCTACCCGAGATATTTGCCATAATGTCTTTTTCCAGTGTCCGGGAGCAAACTTGTATGGTGAGCAAGTTCTCCTCCTCAGAGCCACATCTCTGCACCTTTGCTATTTCAAAACACTGAGAAATGTCCCAGAATGTGAACCTTAAGCCAGTCGGTATTTTATACGGTCATTTATTTCAAACTGGAACATGCTAACTTTGAAATGTGAAGACGTTTGCTATCAAGTGCTGGTAGGGATGGAAAGTCGCAATAACTAAATGGATAATTGGTTATTTCTCTGCTTTTACAAGAACTCAGTGGAAGATAGGTTAGAAGCTATTTTTCAAAGAAAAAGATGAAGATGGCTTCC
>NW_004526470.1:4781-6213 GCF_000260255.1 Octodon degus
AAGAAAAACTGTATAATGAAAATGAGGAGATGTCCAACAAATCCAAGTTGGAAAGTCTACTTAGTTAAATCATACATATCTACAATAGGCCCTGAAAATCCTGGATCACTGTCTTCTTCCCTCAGAGTCTGAGTCCTGAGCTTCCAGGCATGATGGACTTGGCAAGACTGGAATCCTCAGGCAGCATGGCTCAAGAACAGGGACTTGGCTCTGGGCCTAGTGACTGGGGGCCACATGGAAAGGAGGCCTGAGTTGCAAAGATGTGGCTGTGTCAGACTTTAGCACCTCGCTGTACCTACATAGGGTGGGCCTGGCAGGGACCACGTGCTCTGAGCTGCCTCTTAAGCACAGAGGTGGTGGGGAATAGGGGGATCATTCATTGATCTTAGCTGGCACAGGTTACAGGATGAGAGCATATGCTTTTTGTTAGTTCTGGCTGGTGACTCTGACTACATTTGAAGGATCAGCTTCCAGGAGGGCTAGACTCACAAGGAGCTTTGCTCTCACAAGGCTAGGGTGGTCTGCAGAGTGGGCCCCCACAGTCAGATGACACAGTGTTTGGTCCCAGCACAACACAGAGACACCCTTAGTGTTTCTAGGCTCCTCACAAGTCCTGGTATTAAGGGAGGCTTGGCTGGGCTTCTACCTAGATCATGGACTGTGCAGCCACCTCATGTAGTAACATCTTACAGACACTCCCAGCTTCAGGTACTTAAAGATGAAGACAGGGAAGCTCTTCGGATAATAAAAATTACACCACTGCTTCTGGCATCTTCCCAGAACACCTAGGGGGAGTAAAGTAGTATGCACTGGGATAGCCCGCCTGCTGAGGGAGATGCTTTCAGCCAGATGAGTGAGAAGGTCCTGCCAATACAAATGCATTTCCATTGAAGCAAGTTTTATGTTATCATACACCTCTCCTACCTCCACCTCTGTCATGTGCTGACCTGTGGCCTTCTCAATGAAAGAACACATGAAAGCAAAAGTTGAAAAAACTTCTGATTTCTAGATCGATGGCATAATATATGGATATTACATATTATTTCTCTGATGGGTAAATATTTAGATTATTAAGTTAGCTTTAGTAAATAATATTTTGGTGTATAACATTGTGTAGTTGTTGGTGTGTTCCTAAAATGCAGGTCCATAATATATAAATTCCTGGCAAAAAGCTGCAAGAAGTGTGTGGGGTTTTTTGCTTGATAATTTGTTTGTTTTAGTTAAGATAGATATACAGCTGCACTCTCTTAATTCAATGAATAGAGAGGTTTGTTATAATAGTATTTGAGACAGGACATCATATCTGCGTCTTGTACAATGAATAACCACTAAGACAACAATATGCAATGTATTAATTACTGTAATCATGCCAGTAATCTGTTGAGAAACTGTCTCACTGATATTTTTTCTCAATAAAATAATTTTTAAAAAG
>NW_004526471.1:0-1438 GCF_000260255.1 Octodon degus
AGAAACTGCAGAGGTTTGTTTTCTCTGCAATTCATTCCTATGGGCAAAGAGCCACAAACACGTTTCTAGACGCCAGTGCCCTGAGGAGAGCTGCTTGTTTCTACTGCATGTTTTGTGTTTCTAACTGTGAATTCTTAGTGCAGAACAGCCAGCTAAGCTCCAGCTTTTTTGGGAAGCAGGGCACTCCCATGGCTGTTCCTGTATACAGCGCAACACAGAATTCTGGCTAAAAAGTCACATTTGTAACTAAAGTGCTTCAGAGTTCCGCGCTGTGAAAAGAGTGGCAAATCATTCAGTCTAGTACGAGAAAGCAGCTGTGAAGTTTGTGATTTTCCAACTGGAGGTACAGAGAAAGTCAGAAGTTTGTTCTCTCTCTAACATTCATTACTATGGGCAAACAGAAACAAACTCGTTTTTAGACTCCAGTGCCTGAGGAGAGCTGCTTGTTTCTACTCCATGATTTGTATTTCTAATGGAGACTTCTTAATGCAGAACAGCCAGCTAAGCTCCAGCTTCTTTGGGAAGCAGGGCACTCCAATGCCTGTTCTTGCATAAAGGGCAACACAGAACTCTGGTTAAAACGGCATTTTTGTAACTAAAGTACTTCACAGCTCTGCGCTGTGAAAAGAGCCGCAAATCATTCAGCCTCCTAAGAGAAAGCATCCGTGAAGTTTGTGACTTTCCACCTGGAGGTGTAGAGATAGTGCAGAAGTTTATTCTCTCTCTAACCTTCATTCCTATGAGCAAAGAGCCACAAACACGTTTCTAGATGCCAGTGCCCTGAGGAGAGCTGCTTGTTTCTACTGCATGTTTTGAGTTTCTAAGTGTGAGTTCTTAATGAAAAGAGCCACCTAAGCTTCAGCTTCTCTGGGAAGCATGGCACTCCAATGCCTGTTCTTGTATACAGCGCAACACAGAAATCTGGCTAAAATGTCACTTTTGTAACTAAAGTGCTTCAGAGTTCCGCGCTGTGAAAACATTGGCAATTCATTCAGTCAGCTAAGAGAAAGCATCCCTAATCTTTCTGAGTTTCCACCGGGAGGTGCATAGAAACTGCAGAAGTTTGTTCTCTCTCCCATTCATTCATATGGGCAAAGAGCCACAAACACGTTTCTAGATCCCAGTGAACTGAGGAGATCTGCTTCTTTCTACTGCATGTTTTGGGTTTCTAAGTATGAGTTCTTAATGCAGAAGAGCCAGCTAAGCTCCAGCTTCTCTGAGAAGCAGGGCACTCCAATGCCTCTTTCTCTATATAGCGCAACACAGAACTCTGGCTAAAACATCACTTCTGTAACTAAAGTGCTTCAGAGTTCCGCGCTGTGAAAAGAGTGGCAAATTATTCAGTCTCCTAAGAGAAAGCATCCGTGAAGTTTGTGACTTTCCACCTGGAGGTGCAGAGATAGTGCAGAAGTTTGTTCTCTCTCTACCTTCATTCCTA
>NW_004526471.1:2146-3191 GCF_000260255.1 Octodon degus
TTCTTAATGCAGAAGAGCCAGCTAAGCTCCAGCTTCATCGGGAAGCAGAGCACTCCAATGCCTGTTCCTGTATACAGCGCAAAACATATATCTGGCTAAAACGTCACATTTGAAAATAAGTACTTCACAGTTCCACGCAGTGAAAAGAGTGGCAAATCATTCAGTCTCCTAAGAGAAAACATCCGTAAAGTTTGTGACTTTCCATCTGGAGGTGCATAGAAACTGCAGAAGTATGTTCTCTCTCCCATTCATTCCTATCGGCAAAGAGCAACAAAAACGTTCCTAGACGCCATTGCCCTGAGGAGAGCTGATTGCTTCTGATGCATGTTTTGTGTTTCTAAGTGTGAGTACTTAATGCAGAAGAGTCAGCTAAGCTCCAACTTCTTTGGGAAGCAGGGCACTCCAATGCCTGTTCCTTTGGACTGCGCAACACACAACTCTCGGTAAAACGTCACTTTTGTAAATAAAGTGCTGCAGAGTTCCGCGCTGTGAAAAGAGTGGCAAATCATTCAATCTCCTAAGAGAAAGCATCCGTGAACTTTGTGACTTTCCACCGGCAGGTCCATAGAAACTGCAGAAGTTTGTTCTCTCTCCTATTCATTCCTACGCACAAAGAGCCACAAAAACGTTTCTAGACGCCAGTGCCCTGAGGAGAGTTGCTTTTTTCTACTGCGTGATTTGCGTTTCTAAGTGTGAGTTCTTAATGCAGCAGTGCCAGTTAAGCTCCAGCTTCTTTGGGAAGCAGGGCACTCCAATGCCTGTTCCTGTATACAGAGCAACAAAGAAATCTGTCAAAAACGTCACTTTTGTACCTAATGTACTTCACAGTTCCGCACTGTGAAAACAGTGGCAAATCATTCAGTCTCCTAAGTGAAAGCATCACTAAAGTTTCTGAATTTCCACCGGGAGGTGCATAGAAACTGCAGAAGTTTGTTCTCTCTCCTATACATTTTTATGGGCAAAGAGCAAGAAACTAATTTCTAGACGCCAGTGCCCTGAGGAGAGCTGCTTGTTTCTGCTGCATGACTTGTGTTTCTAAGTGTGA
>NW_004526471.1:3719-4192 GCF_000260255.1 Octodon degus
GCACTCCAATGCCTGTTCCTGTATACAGCGCAACACAAATCTCTGGCTAAATCGTCACATTTGAAAATAAGTACTTCACAGTTCCGCGCTGTGAAAAGAGTGGCAAATCATTCAATCTCCTAAGAGAAAGCATCCGTAATGTTTGTGACTTTCTACCTGGAGTTGCATAGAAAGTGCAGAAGTTTGTTCTCTATCCCATTCATTCCTAAGGGCAAAGAGCAACAAAAAAGTTTCTAGATGCCAGTGCCCTGAGGAGAGTTGCTTGTTTCTGATGCATGTTTTGTGTTTCTAAGTGTGAGTTCTTAATGCAGAAGAGCCAGCTAAGCTCCAACTTCTTTGAAAAGCAGGGCAATCCAAAGCCTGTTCCTTTGTACAGCGCAAAACAAAACTCTCGCTAAAACGGCACTTTTGTAACTAAAGTGCTGCAGAGTACCACGCTGTGAAAAGAGTGTCAAATCATTAAATCTCCTAAG
>NW_004526472.1:0-6249 GCF_000260255.1 Octodon degus
TTTGTAGCCCCAGCTGGTCTCTAGCTTGCAATGATCCCCCAAGTGCCGGGATTGCATGTGTGTGCCACCACACCCAGCTGGGGGCCACTTCAGTTGTTTTAACTTTGTCTTTTGAAATTTATTTATTTATTTATATTTGGTACAGGGTCTGGCTATGCAGCTTGGACTCACAGTGACCCTCCCATCTTAGTCTCCCCAGCTCTGGGATGACAGGCGTGTGCCACTATGCTTGGTTTTGGTGGTTGGCACAACATGCCCAGGGTTCTAAGACTGGCACCGCATGTAGTACCAGGGATCAAACCTGGGTACTTGCCAGGCAGGCGCTTCGACTGCTGAGCTATCTTCCCAGCCCTTAACTTTGTCTTTTGATTATTCTCTGTGCACTGGTCTCCTCGTCCCAGTTAAAACAGTAATATTTGGAGGGAAGAAACCAACAAATTAAATTGCCAGCGCCTAGCAGAAGACAGGATGACCATGAACTCCCCTGCAGATGTACTGACACTTGGAGCTCCCCCAATTCTTCTACATTGTTTGGTTGTTTGAGTTTGCTTGTTTGCTATGCAGTTTAGGCTGACCTTGAACTTACTATTAACCCAGACTGGTTGGAATTTATGGCAAGCCTCCTCTCTCAGCCTCCTGAGTGCAAGATTACAGGTGTGTGTCACTATGCCTGGCACTCCCAATTCTTATAACTTGTCTTCAGACCTCAGTTTTCAGGGAACTTGGGTTGCAGGGAGCTTCTGCCTCTTTAGGTCAGATCTAGGTGGTTGTCTCGAGCTCCTCCTCTCTTCCTGTGGTAGTCACAGGTTGCACAATCACTTGAAAGTGGTGGCAGGTCCTGGACATGCTGAGGTCCTGGGGGGAAAAGGTGAGAGACGTGGTGCTGCTGCCTGCTGCCCAGGGTCTGCAGCCCAGGGTGGCATCCCAGAGGACGATTTTGTGCATGGGAGCTGACAGAATAAGGACATAGCTCAGGTCCAGATGGCTGGAGGTTCTTCTCCTGCCCCAGCGGTGGTCCCTAGGGATGCAGCTCCCGAGTGCAGTCTACTCTTAGAAAGCCAGCACAACCATCTGCACAGGCCCAGAGAGAAGCAGCTTCAGTGCCCCGGCTGCCCATGCTTGCCCTTCCCTTACCACCTCAGCTCACTCTCTCCATCCTCCTCTGGCTAAGGGCTTCAACTCGTCCCCTTCTCCCGGACTCCCTGCCACACCAAGGCTCCTCTCGGTGGACCATGTCTATCTACATATCTGTGGTGCCTCTTAATCGAGTTCTTCAGTCGTGTTGCAGTTTGCCAGTTTTCTTTCTTAAGCTTAGACTTTCCTTGTGTCTCAGCAGTTTTCACACTTTGGGGTGGGCGGTCCATGGCTGTGGGAGTGTCCTCTGCATGGTGGAACATTCAGCAGCACCCCTGGCCTCCACTGCCCCTCCGCCACCAGATGCCAGTACAAGTCTCCTTGCCCTTCTGCCAGTTGTAAGGACCCAAACATCTCCAGACAGTGCCATGTGTCCTGGGGCCAAACCTGGATGAGAACTACTGTCCTGGCAGCAGGTACCTTGCCAATAACAGTTGCTAGCAGTGGGCACCTGCCTGGCTGCATGCCAACAGCTTCTGCAGACGCTTCTCCCTCCAGAAAGTCCCCAAGGTACGGGCTGCTTAGTAGCTCCATTTCTCAGAGGACCAGAAGGTACCCACTTTTCTTTCTCTTTGCATGTGGAGCAAGAGAGGGCGATAAGGAACTATCTTGTGAGATGAAAGACAAAAGCCCGAAAATCATCAGAGCAGAACTGGGAGGGGTTCTGACTGCTGGTCAGACAAGACCTCCTGCCAAGCCCCAGCTGCACCCTAAACACACTTGCAGGCTGTGCAGTTCTCCACCTGCAAGGTCCCCTAGACCTGGTGCAATTGACTCATTACCCAGAGCGAAGACAAAGGTTTCCGCCCCATCCTCTGAGAAGGCCCCCAGGCTCCTGCAGAAAGAGGTAATTATTCTTCCTCAGCCTGCCATGCTTGCCCAGGGGGCATGTTCTGTCCTTGCTAATTGTGCAGGTATCTCCTTCCCAGCCAGCCTATCTGAGAACGGGATCTGAGGGTGGGAAATCCCTCCTTCCATCCTCCTTTGTGCCTCAGGCTAAGCGCTCAGGCTCCAGGTGTCGGAGAGGACAGCTGACTGAGTGAGGGAGTGGAGGGCGGCTCACTTCTTCCTTGACCGCACCACAGCCCACTGCCACCAGAGGCTGCAGTGGCAGGCAAAGGGAACATCAGTGTCCTTCCTCTGGGCTGACATGTTTCCCTCCACAGAGCACATGGCTTATGGCGCCACACAGCTGGCTTCCAACCTCTTAGCAGGTGCCTGAGCTGTGAGCAAACTGCAGACTCTAGGGAGGAAGGAAGTCCAGGGCTTGCTTGGGGCTTCCACCTCGGAGCATGTGCAAGCAGGTGTGTGTCCCCGGGCCAGAGCATGTCACCCTGTGGTCCTGAGGTTTTGGGCGCACCAGCTGGATGTGGTGTGCCTCCCTGGGCTGTGACACTGAAGTGCATACACTCTTGTTGATGAACAGCTTAGGTCAAGAGGCCTCCATGTAGTCTAGAACCTGAAACATGCAGACCATCCCTGCCTAGCCAAGGCAGGGCCCTTGAAGCTGTCGAGGCCCTCAGACAAGCTTGCTTTCAGCGCTCTGTCTTCCTAGTCTAGAGGGATGGTGATTTCACAGATGGGGGCAGCATTTGTCCTGGCCAATCTGCCAGAGCCACACAGCTGGCTGGGGAGAGCCCTCTTGGGGCCAAGGATAGGGGTGGTGGGCTGAGAGGTCACAGGTACACCCAGCACAGCAGCTGCCACTTCCTGTTCTCTGCTGACATCTGCAGAGATGCCACAACTTTGAGTAAGGAGGCAGATAGCTGGGCAGAAAAAATCAGGGTCTAGGGTGTCTCCCTCAGACAGGGGCAAAGAAAATGCCTGCAGAGCTGTGCTCATGGCTGTGGGCACCAGGGTCAGTGGGGGAGGGCATGGGCTATGGACCCAGGTGGGAGGGTGGGAGGTGGGCAGGCACACGTGGCAGTGGCGGCGGCACTCTAGAGGTGCAGAGCATGGTGTCTGTGCACACAGCAGCCCTCGGGGGTTAGATGGTGACCTGCACACTTCCAGGGACAATTTCTGACTCCCTTGCACGTGCAGGTGTGCACGTGTGCATACAGGACACGACCAAGTGTATGATGTCTGAGCGTGCACCCCAGCTGCACTCCCGCAGACCCACACATGCCACGTCACTGCACCTCAGGCGATGCCCTCTTCTAGACCCAGCCTATAAATCAGTGACACACACAGCACTCTCAGAGCCAAGTGCCTTTACATTTGAGGAAGACAAGGAGGACAAAGGGCCAAGAGACACGAAGATACAAAAATAGCTGAATATCAGCTCTTTAGAAATCAGAAGGCGCTCTGTTCTCATGAGTCACCAATTTTTAGATTGAATGCATGCACGCGCACAATCACGCACACAAGCACACACACAAACACCAACACACTGCCAAACCCTGTTTTCATTAGCACGCACATCCTCTCCATCTCCTATGCTCTCTGGCTCCATCTTCCTAAGGAAAAACGACCTGCTAGACAGTGACGCTGTGAGCCTTTGTTGAACGCAGCCTCTCTGGGCCTAGAAGTTGTAAACCACTCACCCGCCCTCTGCAAACACTTGCGCACATTCATCTCTTCCTGCCTGCTCTTCTGGTCCTCTGTACTTCCTGCCCCTCTCTTGCAATGGAGCTTGGCAGGAAGGAATGCTACTGCTGTCCTACTAAGTTTGTGGCCCCTTGGTCAGGAGGCCAGGACACTGCAGAGGTCAGACAGCCATCTGCACAGTATCTCCGGAGCAAGCCCTGCTCTGGGGAGAGGAGACAGTGCCGGATGCCATGCAAGATTTATGAATGTGTCTTGTTAACTGCATTAGTGGCTCTGCTGGAGGAATGTGTGCACTGTGGCCTTAAGCAAGGTGAGCCCTGCAGAGGCATCTTGGAGGAGCCAGAGCTGAAGCCGTGTGTGTGTGTGTGTGTGTGTGTGTGTGTGTGTGCCTCCCGCTGTCCTGGGTCACCCATCCCACTCTTCCTTCCCCAGCCTTTTGCAGATGCAGGGCTCTTTCCTGCCCCAGCCTTGGCTCCACTTCTGCTCAGCAAGACTGAGACTTGGCCCGAGCTGAATCTGGCTCCACTCACTGGCTCTGTGAGTTTCAAGGTGCAAGTCATGGGCCTGCCCTTCCTCAATCGTCAAAGGGACTACTGGGCTCCCCTCTGGGATCAGCTGTAGATGAGAAAATGGTGAGTTGCCCAGTGCCTTTGAGAGTGTTCTCTCATCTTCTTTCTCCCCTTTCTCTTCCCTTCCCTCCTTTCCTTTCCTTTTTCTTTCTCTTTGCATCCTTCCTTCCACCTTCCCACCTCTATCCCATTTTTGTGAAATCCAAGTCTGCCTTACTCCAAGTGTTTAAACAACATAGGTTCCAAAGGCCCTTTTTTGCTGGCCTTCTACCCGCCTGTCCCTATTCTTCTGGCCCTGGGAGAGCCTGGACAGGATGACTTCTCTGCAGTGTCTCTGGAACCCCTAGATCCTACAGTTGGCTCAGCACTGTGTCCCCAAACCTTGTCTGAGATGAGGGACTGAAGGAGAGCAAGGAGGAACAGGGAGTTAGAGAGGATTTACCTAAAAAGTGGAGGCACAACCAGAAGAATGCCTAGTGGACCTGCGCAGGACCTAGTTAGCATTCAAGATGGTAATGCGCCCTCCCGGCGGGTGGCCCTGTGCCTCATCGCACTCGGTGCTGCCCCACATGGCAGTGCGGGGACTCTGTTTGCTATTCCTGTGCCTGTGTGCACTGAGACCTGGCCCATGATGATGCGCTTGGCTGCCTGCAGCCAAATCTGGCTCTACTCACCGGCTCTGTGAGTTCCGAGGGTATAAGTCCCGGGCCTGCCCTTCCTTAGTCGTCAAAGGGACTACTGTACCAATGTGTATGGCACGGGGTCCTTTTCACCTTAGAGCAGCGCTGGCATCAACATCTTACCACCTGACCTCTCTGAGCATTTCCTCTCACAAGGCTCAGCGAGAGCATGCCCTGAGCATACCTGTCTTGCTCTTGTCCACCCGCTCTTTGCCAATTTGGGGGCTGCCTGTCTCCAGGCCTACCCTCTGACCCCTCTGCCTCTGAGTCTTCTTCAGTTCTCTGGCTGGGCTGAAGCTGGACATGGGCAGACACAGGCTATTTTTAGCCCCAGACAGCAGCAGCAGCTGCCCACGAGTCTCTCAGAGCTCCTCTCTCCATAGGGGATCCCAGCTACCAAGGGCGAGTCTGAGGACAGGGAGGAGGGCTGGGCCCTCCAGGCCTGAGACACTAGCCTCTCCTTTTCCCTTCTCTGAAAGAGACCTTTCTGTTGCAAGGCCAGCTTTTTTCTGACTCACTTCCTACGTGTGCCCTGTAGTTCTGGGGGGGGGGGCTCCCAGTTGAGCTGCAGAGACTGCAAAGTGGAACAAGGGAGGGAGGGGCAATCAGCACAGAGGCGAGGCAATGGGAAGAGACCCTGCCACGTGAATCCCACAGTCTTGTGTGCAGGGCGTCATCATCCCAAGGCCAGTTGGCCACATCTGTACCTGCTTCCTAGAATCCCTCCCTGTGCCCTTAGAGCAGCATCGTCCCCAGAGTGCCTGCAGTCATGGAGCAGAATGTCAGCTGCTGCAGGAGTCTGGACATAGGGCTAGGTTGCACTACTTCGATCTCTCCAGTGTGCTGACCATTCACATTAGATAAGAAGGTCCTAAAGGACCATGGAGTATTGAAATTCTTGCAAGTCTTGTGATTATTGGGGTCCATGTAGGAGTGGGAAGGGAAGCACCGTGCATATTCCTAAGCCAGCCACATTTGTATTTGCACCTATTATGCCCAAGCACTAGGCCAGGCTCTAAGATACCTTAGAGACGAGGCAACCAAATGGACAAGAGCCCAACCGCAAAGGAACTTACACTGTAGAGCATAGAAGCACCCTTCCTATTGCAGAACATACACCCATCAATCCAGGGAGCAGTAGTGCTACCCCTCTAGGTCCCTTAGTGCTGGTCAGGTGGCTAGCAACTGACTGCTGAGTACTGACCTCCCCTAGACCTCCGGTGCTGTGAGACACTGATTTTTAACCTTTTCTACATCGTGTATGTCTTTCTAAGGCAGCTACAGAACTCCTCTTCAGAAAGCTATCTAGCGCACAG
>NW_004526473.1:0-430 GCF_000260255.1 Octodon degus
AAATAAAGCCATGCTGTTATGTTGAGCTGTGGCGACTCAGGTCTACAATTTCTGACATTGCCAGTTAAGCGGTAGACCCAATACTATTATGGGCTACTGGACTCTTTTAGAATATTTTGCTGAGTTTACACACCTATAATTTTCAAATAACAGGGGCAGAGGAGATGGCTCATTAGGAGACACACTTGACTAGCAAACCCAAGGATTTGAGTCCAATCCCCGGTTCCGAAAAAAAAAAAATATTCAAATAACGGAACTTAACATAAAAAGGGTATACAGATGAATGTCCATTTTGTATCTGTGAATTCAAAGCGGTTGGGATAGATACATAGTTACATTCTGTTAATGAATAGAATGATTTGTTCTAATGGTGTTTGTAAATAGGATATCAAGTGCGCATCTTGTACAGCAGTTAACCACTAAGAAGAAT
>NW_004526473.1:1949-3997 GCF_000260255.1 Octodon degus
TTTAAAGCTAGAATTTTAAAAAATTTGCAATTATGGGCAGTTGATTTCCTTGGTGTTGAAAGTAGAAAAAATGTGTATTTGTATCTTTTTCCTCTCAGTATTATACCAAGAGCAAGGGGGGAATATTACCGATTTGGAGACTATAAATCAGTTCTTATCATCTCTTATTATGAGTTCACTTACTTTGTCCGTTAGTACACTTATTTTTATAAATGATCAGTAATAATTTTTTTTTTGATACCAGAGATTGAACTCAGGACCTTGCATTTGCCATGCAAGTGCTTATTCTACTGAGCTATCTCTCCAGCCCCTTAGTTTTAAAATTTTGCCCCTAAACTCTCTGTGCAGGTTTTCACATTTGTGCTACAATTAGGAGAAATTGTGATCATAAAGGACATATCCTATGAAGTTTTTGTATGTCTCCAGCAAAATTTGGGAACCTAGACTGTGAAAAACAGTGGAAAAGTCTGGAAAACACAAGAATTATCAATAACCACTTGGAAACAATAGTTGTTCATTGTCAAAACACAATGGCCTGCATTTTTGTGTTGACACAGAATATTTCCCATTCATCTCCTACCCCCTTTCTCTCCCTCTTCCTCTCACTGCCAAAACCCCAGCTCAGTTGCGGTAGGCACAGTGTTCCAAGTTCTGGCTGCCGGTGTCCTTTAGAGGTTTAAGGAAGAAGCAGTTCTGGCTGAGAGTTAGAGCCAGAGGCTGGTGGCACAGAGAACATGTCTGGGTTTGGAGAACAACTGGAGCTTTGGGGGAGCAAACAGCTCCATGAATGCATAAAGAATGTTCTGGTTTCTTCAGAGGCCAGAGACCTAGACTCCACTCCTGCCCTGCCAACAAGTGTTTATTGAAAAGGACAGAGTGGTGGTAATGGCAGGTGACTTTGGTTTGGATATTATGGAATTTTTCAAATTTATTTTACCTTTTCAAATAACACATAAATGCACAAATCCCACACTGTAACTATTCTAAATTCTGCTCATGTTTTTATTGGATATGAATGTTGTTTCCCAGAGTTACTTTGAAGAATGTTACCCCTGGCTCATTTTGACACTTTTTTCTTTTCTTTCTTTCTTTTTCTTTTTCTTTTTCTTTTTTTTTTTTTTTTGCATGTAAACTAATGTTCTTTACTGGGATTTTAGAGGAAAGTAGCAAAAAGCATCAAATGGAAAGTGGAGCCTCTGTGGGGAAGGATCCTGTCCTTAGATTTATAGCTGGAGAACAGGAAGAGATAACAGATTAAATAGGGACGTGTCCACTGAATTGATAGGTGAAACTCTAGAAGTCAGAGAAAAAGTTTTTAAAATGACATATTTTGATTTTTCTCTAATTTTCCTGAATTCCTGTGGAAATGGATAAAACAACACTGACTATTTTCCTATTCTGAATTTCCATTTGGGAGACTTGGGCAGTGAGACTTGATTTAAGTATCACTTGTAAAATAACAAAAGGAAATTCTAGTATTAATATTTAAGTACTAATAATTGTTACCAATTGAAATCTCCTGCTTGCCTGCCTCAGTTCTCAACTTTTTTACCTACTTCAGGATTATGCAAATGCTCTTGGGTCTCAGCAAAGTGACAGACTCCTGTACTGAGTACTTTCCTGTAAGACCCTAAGAAGTGAGAATTATTACACCCACTCTAAGGGCATGCTATTGCGGCTCCTTGAGGGTCCTCTAACTTTCTGGTATATGCTATATTGGCTTTGCCATTACTAGGTTACAATATGCAACTTAAAACAGAAGAGGTTTAATTTGGCTCACTTTTAAAGGGAATTCAGGAGGAAGGTGAGGTAGTTCAGTGGACAAAGTGCTTGCTTTGGCAAGCGCAGGGATCAAGGTTTGATCTCCAGTCCTTCAAGCTGTACCAGCCCTACCACTGAGGCATGCTAAGCCAGCGATAGAGTCCAAGTGTGATAGTGCATGCCTATAATCCCAGTGCCGGGGAGGCTGAAAACAGGAGGATCACCATGAGTCCGAGCTGCACATTAAGACTGTACCAAATACACAAATGAAATAAATAAATAAATAA
>NW_004526473.1:4377-6099 GCF_000260255.1 Octodon degus
TAAATTAGTAAAAAATTATGGCCAGAGTCCTAAAGGCCCAAAAGCTAGTAAAATTGTGGACAATAAAAGTCAAACTCAGAATGTTTCAGTGAAAAATACTCTATTGTCAACCAGATCAACAGCCATGCATCTATGTTATGATGAAACAAACCCCTTGTCCACATTTTGCTCATGTCCTAAGACTATGTAAAGGCTAAATTTAAAGATGGTAAACCAGTTAATCTTGTGGATAAGGAAAGGAAAGGGAGTTGAAGGGAGGGGTCATGATTGCAGAAAAAGAAAAGAAACAAGATATAGTACATGCAGATACAAATTCCTTATGATAAATGTGATTGTCATGGTTTTTTTTTTAATTTTATTTTTTTACAAGGTAAACAATATAGTAGAAGACACATTTTATAATATTATTTTATAATGAATCACCCAAAAATCACATACAACAAGTGAAGGAAATCTATCCACATACTAAATACTAAAGAAACTAGCTGAGGACCTAGAACCTAATATCCTGCATGAGTCCAAATGGAAACCTAGAGCTCATAACAATGCCTCCCACAAGTCCAGCTGGAGGCCCAGAGCCCACAACAAAGCCTGACAGAGGTCCACTTTACAAATCTGTGCTGGAAAGACCCAAAGGTCAGTGGCAGAAGCTATGAAGTCTATGCCAGCAAGATGAAAGATCTATGCTAACCAGTTAGGAATCTGAGCTATAGCTAGAAAGCAATGCTCTAGGTAAACACCAGAGCTCCCCCAAAAGTACCACAGTCATCCTTAGCAACAGTGAGGCACCAAGCTCCTCCATGATGAGGAAAGCTGAGTTTCTATCAGAAAAGCCAATGCAACAAGCTTCTTTATGAGGCCTATCAGTGCACCATCTTCCCCTCTGGAGCCAGGAAGCAATGCTCAGGATGAGGACCAAAGCTCTTCCAAAGATCTTTGGGAAAGCCATCATGATAAGGTCCTCTAGCAGAACAGCCCAAGTGAACTAGCAGCCTCCCACAGCTCTAACAGTTTTTCCAAGTAGCATCCCTGACAGCATTTAAGCAGCTTCTCCTGTTCTGCTTTTATACTGTGGGCAGCAACCCTCAAGTGGGGCTACTGAACCCAGCACCATGCTAGTTTAATTCAGCTGGGTGTAATAAGCTGACCATCAGTTAGAAATCTGCTACAATACCATTATGCATATCTAAATTGTATCAATGCAATTAATAAAAATAATTGAGCAAGACAAATGAAAAATACAAATTGTCAACAAATACATGAAAAATATTCATCATCTTTGACCATCATAGAAATGCAAATTAAAACAACACTAAGATTCCATCTTACTCCAGAAAGAATGGCAATGATTAAGAAATCAAACAACAAATGCTGGCAAGGCTCCAGTGAAAAAGAAATCCAGATACATTGTTGCTGAGAAAATGAACTAGTAAGACTTTTATGGAAATCAGTATAGAGATTTCTCAAAATCTTAAGTTAGAAATTCCATAGAAACTAGCTATTCTTCTGTAGGCATGTTCTCCAAAGAGCTTAAGATACCATTCTTGAGGAGTTTGATCCCTGGCATGCTGTGCTGGCCCTGTTCCCAGCTCCACTGAGATGGCAATTATTAAGCTGCAAAAGGCTCATGTCAACAACTTCTGATATTGCCAGTCCTATAGATAACCCACTACTATTATGGACTACTGGACCATATTGGATTATTTTGCTGAATTCATGCAT
>NW_004526474.1:0-2015 GCF_000260255.1 Octodon degus
TTCTTTGCTATCATGAAAACTTTTTCTTAGTTCAATTGTTTTGAAACATTTAATTTTTAATGAATTAGTATTTAATTTTCTGAATATTGCTTAATCTTAAATTTTGTTCTAAGATTTATACTATATCTTTGACTTACAATTTATTTAGAAGACATGATATGATATCTTCTCCCAGTATTAGAAACTTTAAAAGGAAAAAAAAATACAATTAACATAAAATGTAGAAAATATGCACACCTTCCCTAATGTCACTGTTAGCACTCAAGGACTTTGTTTCCAGGGTGCTACCCCGACTACCAGATAAACTTAATAATATCATCCATTGTACTTCTTGTCCTTTTCATAAAAGGCAAGATTTCAACTCCCTTGCCCTTTGTAGGGGTTTAAAGACACAGAAATAAATTAGGCATCCATGTTAACCCAAAGCTGTCTCACACCTTCAGGTAGTAGTAAATATGAGGTATCTCATTTCAAGTGATTGAAATGCAAATTCAAATAATATCTCTGTTTAAAAAATTTTGACCTTTATGTAATAGGGAGAAAAATGAACAGGCAGTGTGTAATATGTGCACAACAGGGCATTATTCAGCCATGAAAAGGTCACAATTTTGTCATTTGTAGAAAAATGAATTGATCTGGAAATTGTCATATGGAGCATAGTAAGTCAAACTTAGAAAGGCAAATGTTACATAAAAAAGATGACAGGAAAACCATGATTAGACAAGAGGAAGGGAGGAAAAGGGAAGAAGTGCGGTACCAGGGTAAATAATGGGAGGCAGGAATATAATCAAAATACACTGTATACACTGAACCCAAAAAAAGAATGAAATGGGGGGTCAAGTTATTTGCATGTATAAGTCTGTCAAAAAAGAAAACCTCATTCATCTGTACAACCTATGTACACTGATAAAAAATTAGCAAAGGCAGCTGCACCAAGGATGACGATGTGTAATAGAGGGGTCACGCTTGGAGTGCCAGACATCCTGGTCTTCTAAATATGTACTTCTTGTCATGACATACCATTTATTGCCATAATGTCTTTCAAGTAAAGGTTTTGGGTTTTGTTTGTTTGCTTTGTAAAGGGTGATAAATGAAAAAAAAAAGTCACAAGAATAAGAAAAAAAATGTCACAGGTCTGTCCTGTTACAATTCTGTATATGGTTAGATTCTAAATTTCTTTGTGAAATTATGCAAATGCTTATTTCTACCTTTATAAAATTATTTTTCCTACATATTCTGTAAGGTCTTAAAGTTCAACATACCAATATTTGATGAAAAATACCTGTTCCATGATATGCCAAAGATGTTTGATATTTAGACAGATAGGGTAAACCGAACTGCATATATTTCAGGTTAATAATAAGCTTCTCTTCTGGAGAGTTAACAACTTAAGTTAGCAGTTCAAAATTGGGGAAAAGGAAGGGCTGCAAGGTCAGCCAACATTTTGGCCCTAGCCTTTCAAGGTCAGTGAAGATTAGGGACATAGGAGAACCTGTACTGTAACAACATGTAACTCAGTTGTGCTCCAAATTTCCTGATCAAGAAGATCATGGAGCCACAGAGGAACATGATTGATGATGTATAGTGTGCCTGGGGAGAGTCATATGGAGAGAAAAAACATTCTCTTAGGCTTTCACAGAGAGCAAATTGGTCAAGTAATGGCCGTGACTCATCCTCATAGCTGACACTGACAAAGGATCTACAAAGTATGGTACAGGGCTACAGGACAAATCCTGAGGGGACTTGACTGACCTTATCAGATACAAAAGTTACATTTCTTGCTATATAGGTCTTTCTTTATCTTGGTCTTAACCATCCAGAAGAAAAGTATAAAAATGAGGTATATAAAGTAAAGACATATTAATATGCTGAGTTGTAAGAGGCTCAAGTCAATAACTTCTGAGAATAACCCACTAATATTATAGACTGCTAGACAGTGTTGGATTGTTTAGCTGAATTCAAACACCTTAGTATTTAGATGTCAATAGAATATTCACCTCTGACAGGACTAAACA
>NW_004526474.1:2331-6247 GCF_000260255.1 Octodon degus
CGTGTGCTTAGGCAGATGCAGGGACTGGGAATTCAATCCCCAGGCATGCCGTGCCAGCCCAGCCCCTGGGGCCAATGAGACACAATTGAGACTGGGCGTGGTGGCATGAGCCTGTAATCCCAGCACTTGGGAGGCTGAAAACTAGAGGATCACTATGAGTCCAATCTACATAGTGAGATCCTGTAGACCCTGTACTAAATACAGAAAACCAAAAATAAATAAAAAATAATAAAATGTTAAAAAAATAAAAAATTGGCAAAAAGGAAAATAAAAATAAAAATATATAAATAAAAAAAGAAAGAATAAGGAAGACAGTTATATAAAGCTCTGACTATGAAGCAGAAGAGTCTATAGAACTAAGTTCCTGATTAAGAGTCTAAGATATGCAAATTATGGGCTAGGGAGATAGGTTGGTGGTCTAAGTGCCTGCCTGGCAAGCACAAGGACCCAAGTTTGATCCCTAGTACTGAATGCAGTGCCAGCTCCAGAGCCTTGGGTGTGCTGTGCTTAACAAGACACTGTACCAATAAATATTTTTTAAAAAGATAAGCAAATTACATTTTCATCTTTTAATAGTGAAAGAGACAAGAAGATTGGTTAGGGAAGCTACTTGTTGTCTAGATGTTTGAAGATGAAGGTCTGAACCAGGAAAAGAAAGGGGCAGATTTGAATACCATTTATAGAGAGCATACACCAGACAGCATGAGTACTCTACAGGCTTTCAGTATGAAAAACAATCTATGTGGGTGGGCAAAATTAACAGCCCTATATTTCAAATAAAAAGAACTGAAACACAGAGAGACTGGTTAATTTCCTTTAAATCACCCAGCCAGAAAATGATAGAGCTGAGAGTTGACCTCAGCTGGAATCTTACTGCAAAGCCTGACTCATGATCGAATTTCTGCCATTTGTGATCAAAAAATCAACAATATTTTCTGGCCACCTTAAAATGAAGCAAAGATTAGGTGTTTGCACATTCATAACCAGAAAGAAAAGAAAGCCTGTCATATTTCACCATGAATGAAAAGAACATATGAGTCCAGGGGAGGTCAGTCATAATCCCAAAGCTGCCATTAACAAAGGGACTTTGGGTGAGTCACAAACTTTCCTGGGCCTCAGGTCACCCCTCAGCTGAAGAAATCTCTCAGTTCTCTGCCAGCCATGAGAAGCAGCACACTGAGTAGCTGGCAGCATGAGCTCCTGAATCTTCCAGCTTTCGTCTTGCCTCTGCATTTTCTAGCAGTCTTAGCCTGTGTAAGTAACAAAGCCTCCACATTCTCTCCTGAGAAAGGGGGATTATGATAACATTTGGGTCATAAGCATGTTAAGAGGATATTTAAATGTCAACTCGAATCAATAATCCACATCAAATCCTTAATAGAATGCCTGGCAAGTGACTGAATTCATTTGGTAAGTGGTAGCTTTAGTGTGAGTTTTTCACCTCTAACATGCCATGAAATGATGTAGAATACATTAGCCTGGAAGCTACCATTTCAAACAATTCCATTGGCCATTCTCAGAGGTGAATAATCAATGATTGAATCTCTATTAATCATGATGAGAGAAACTAATACTTCCTAGCTACCCTTTATGTGAGTATGTCATTCTGTACCTTACTTTGTGATATAGATTATTGTCTGGTACCTGGGGATATGCACAATAAGGATAAAAGTGTACAGTGACATACAGCCAAACTGTGCAAGAATAAAACAGACAACACTGAAGCGCAAATATTCAGCATCTTGTCAGACTCCGACAATGCAAGTTAAATTTCAACACTTCCATAAAACATAACAAACCAGAACCACAATGGCTACAATTCAGTCCTAGCTCCTTAATGCATTTTTTATTAACACCAAGCAAATTCTACTTCAAAACTACCTCAAAGATTATTTTTTAAAAAAGACTATTTCCTCTCTTTTTTAAATTCCTTCAACAGTGGACATCAAGGATAGATTTATGACCCTAACCTACATTTCTGTATAATGAAACTACTGTGGGTAAATTTTAAAAAAAAATCTTTTAAATCTGGGGATTATTGAAAATCTGAATGCCTGTTTACTATGTATCTCGTGTCCTATTTACTCATTAACTGTGAGATCTGTTAAAAGCCATCATCTTTGGCTGGGAGCACATTTGGCTCTAAACATCTGTTCAGTGGTTCTGGATTAGATATAGGGAAGAAAAGCTGAAAAATAAAAGTGGAATACCAGAAAAATTCAGTTTAATTCCATTGTCATGTATGAAAACAACTTCAAGTTTATAACTCAGTGTTTTCCAAGTAATGAAACACAAGGAATCATACGAGCAGAATAGTAGTTCCATGAGCATTAACGCACAATGCAACATTCTTCAGTAAGGAATAGAAAGAAAAGGAATTGGGTGAGTTGCTGTGACTGATGCAATGACATTCCTAAGCAGCAGGTCAAGTGAAGAAGGCAAGTGGAGACACGTCATTCCTTCTTCAGTGTGGCTACTCGTCTCCGTCCTGCTCATTAGAACACTATGCTCTATACAGCTTCTATGTATCACAGTCAGCCTTTATAAGCTCAGGAGCTATAACATTAATACAGTACCTGGCACATGGGGATTTGAGGTAGAATAAATGAATAAATGAAATAAAGGTAGGTGGAAAGACAAGAAAAATTGTAATTTTAAAACTGTTCTGTTAATAAGGCTGCAATTTCAGAAAACGATTTACCTAGGTTAACCATACCTGTACTCTGTATCTTTACCCAAAGGTTTGTTTATACTATGAACTAAGACAGGGAGGATTTGTAACAGGACCTAGAGCTTGGAGCAACAGATGTCCAGTAAGTAACTAAAAACAAAACAAATATTTTGCCTCCATTGGGATTCGTTATTACACTAAAACTTTGGAAATAAGTGTGTTAATCATTGAGGAGAAACAAGGATTTTTAGGCCTAAATTGACTTATCTAGCCTATCCCTCTTCAAGACTAAGAACATCAAAAGAAAAGTAACTAGCTTCCAGGACTTAAAGGGATGTCCAGTTGCCAGATTTTACAATGACCAGTTGCAAATACCCCACCCCACACACAGAAATGTTTAGCAGACTACAGACTGGCTTAAACAGAGAGGTACCTTGGGATCTAGCACAGCCTTCCAGAGCTACAAACTAAAAACTAAGACAATGATCATCAGACCCCAGCACCTCATGAAATTAATTTCAGAACAAAAGTCTTTTTCCATGACATGACCCAAAAACATGCTCAGTGAGTTCCAAGCTGAGGGCCTAGTTGAGGGCCCCTGGTTTTGGGGGGGGAAAGTTCCACAAAGCTAGTCCAGTGACAGCACACTCAATAATTATGCACTTAGAGAACAGAATTGTAAATATTTTCTGAATCTATTTTCAGTTTGTCTGATTGGTAATGAAACATTTTGTTGTTCTCATCTCAATTTATGTAATTAAAACAAATTAGAAATTATAATGATTGTTGACATAATGATTTCATTGAATTATTGTCCCATAATTGCTACCACATTTACTTTGTTTCCTTCTTGGCCATGAGGAAAAGGAAAACACTAAAATAAATAAATGGAGGTGGTGGAGTCGGAGTGTAAAAGGTCATTGAGCTGTGCCTGAAAGTGTGACCCAAAAAGTAAAAGTGTCTGGTAATCTGAGCAACTAACTTGAAGATAACAATATGCAATATAACAACCATTGTTAATTTCCTATTATCTTATTTTGAACTTCTGTATCATTTTATTAGGATTTTTTGATTCTACTTAAAATTAATTAATTAACTAAAAAATTAAAAAGTAATTTTATTTCTCTTAATTTTAAATAGAGATGATTCTTGGTGGTACAGCCTTATGGACGTGGCTACTCAAGAGCCTGAGGTGAGAGTAACACTCGAACCCACAAGTTTGAGATCAGCCTAGAAAACATAGTG
>NW_004526475.1:0-741 GCF_000260255.1 Octodon degus
TGAGAAGTGTGTGTTCATCTCAGATACCCATTTCTGGACTGAGTCTTTAAATTTTGGGGCCCTAGTGTTTTTTAGTTCTTTATAAATTCTGTAGAGCAGACCTTTTTCTGAGTACTTATTTGTCATGATTTTTTCCAAATATTTGGGTTGCTGTTTCACTTTGTTGGTAATTTCTTCTGACATGAAAAAACTTCTCTGTAAGAGCAGGTCCCATTTGTAAATTCTTTCACCTGTTTCCCATGCGATTTGAATTTTCTTCATGAAGTCCTTGCCTACCCCTATGTCTCCAAGAGTTCCTCCTACTTTCTCTTCCAGGAGATTTAGTGTCTCTGCCTTAATGTTTAGATCTTTAATCCATTTTGACTTTAGTTTAGCGCATGGTGATAGAGCTGAGTCAAGTTTGAGTTTTCAGCATGTAGAGAGCCAGTTTTTCCAGCACCATTTGTTAAAGAGGCTATCTTTTTTCCATTGAATATGTTTGGCCCCTTTGTCAAAGATAAGGTGGCTGAGTGTGTTTGTAGGGGCTTTAGCATCCTCCTATCTATTCCATTGATCCTCAGGTCTATTTTGTTGCCAGTACCATGCTGATTTTATCACAGCAGCCTTGTACTATAATTTCAATTTAGGAATTGTAATACCTTCTGCCTTGTCTTTATTGCCCAGGATTGCCTTTGCTATTCTAAGTATTTTCTGGTTCCAGATAAACTTTAGGAATGATTTCTCTAGGTCTGTGAGGTATGT
>NW_004526475.1:2565-3898 GCF_000260255.1 Octodon degus
TTCATTGCACTGTGGTCAGATAATGTGCATGGGATAATTTGTTTTCTTACATATACTTAAGCATGACCTATGGACCAGTATGTGGTCTATTTTAGAAAATGATCCATGTGCAGCTGAGAAAAATATGCATTCAGCTGTGTTTGCGTGAAACACTCCAGTCTGTATACATCAACGAAGTCCATTTGTTTCAAACTCTGGTTCAGTTCTGTTATTTCTTTGCTAAGTTTTTGTCTACTTGACCTATCTTTTGGGGATAAGGGGCATTAAGGTCTCCTGTTAGGATTCTGGTATTGGATGTTAGATTTTTCATGTCCATTAAGATTTGCTTTATACAGTTGCATGCTTCCGTGTTTAGTGCATACATATTCATGAGTGTTACCTCTTCATCTTGAATTTTGCCCCTAAGCAGTATATAGTGGCCATCTTTATTTCGCTTGCTTATTCTTGGTTTGAATTTGAGATTTTCTAAGAATAGGATTGCTACCCCTGCTTTTTTCTGAGGTGCTGAGGCATGTAATATTGTGTTCCATCCTTTGACTGCCAGCCTATGAATGTCTTTATGAGTTAAATGTGTTTCTTGTATCAGGATATTGTTGGATTTTGTTTCCTAATCCACTGTGCAAGTCTTTTTCTCTTAATTGGTGAATTAAGTCCATTTACATTGATGGTTAGAATTGAGATGTATTGATTTATGATTGACATGTTATTTACCTTTTGTCATTTACTCCTTTTTCTCCTGTGTTTAATTGTTTGCCCTATTTAGTTGGTTGTTTCTGATCTCATTCGTGGAATTCTGATCTTTTTGGTTCCTCTCTAGAACATGTTTCAGTAGCCTGTGTAGAATTGGCTTTGTCATCATGGAATTCTTTAGTTCTTCTTTGTCATGGGAGTATTTCACTTCTCCATCAAACTTGAGAGTTTTGCAGTGTATAGTACTCTGGGCTGGAATTTGTTTTCATAGAGAACTTGAAGTACTCTGCTCCATGCTCTTCTTGCCTACATGGTTTGTGAAGAGAAGTCGACCATAATTCTGATGGGTTTTCCTTTGAATGTGATCTGCTTCTTTTCTCCAGCGGCTTTCAGTATGTTATTCTCGTGTTGAATTTCTGAGATCTTGACTATTATATGTCTTGGTGTGTTTTTAATTAGGTTGAGGTTACTTGGCGTTCTGTATGCTTCGGGTACCTGAATGTCTGATTGTTTCCTCATATTTGGGTAGTTTTCTGCTATTTCTTCTGCCCGTATTCTTTTTATATCATTTGTATTGACTCCTTCTTTCTCATTGATGCCTATTAGCCTCACATTGTTCATCTTTGCATCATCTTGCTGGTGA
>NW_004526475.1:4873-6310 GCF_000260255.1 Octodon degus
CTGGCTGCTGTGCTCAGCTCCTTCCTGCTGCTGCCCTTGGGGGGTGAACCTGTTGTGCCCCTCTGGCGAGATGTTCTGCTCCTGTACTAGCTGGGTGGTTCTGTCCCCTACACTCTCTGCAGGGATTGCAGCTGCAGGTTTTCAGGCCATGCTTGTATGCCAGGCCTGAGCTAAGTCTGGAAGGGACAAGGTGGAGTAGAGGGGAGAGGCATGTCTCCCACACACTCACTGGGCCTGGTCTAGGACTGGATTTGGTGGTTCCTGGAATGCGACAGAAATTCCTACTCAGTGGGCAGGGTGGCAGGTACTACGGAGTGATGGTGCTTCCCCAGGGGGTGGAAGAGAGTCTCACTCATGCTGTGCCTGGGCTGGGACCTATAGGCCCCACCAGCACAGGGTAGCTGGAAGCTCTTCCACACACTCACCGGCCTGGGCTATGACTGGATCTGCGGGTTCCCAGAAGGCAGCAGATATTCCTACTCAGTGGGTGGGGTGGGGGAGATGCTGCAGAGTGGTGGGGGGCGTCCCAAGGGGGTGAAAGAGGGTCTCACCCACGCTGCGCCTTGGCTGGGACTGGTAGGTCTGGCCAGCCCAGGGTAGCCAGAAGCTCTCCCACACAATTACACTAAAAGTTTTTTTTAATGGGTAGTAAATGAAAAAAAGACACAAGAAAAAAAAAAAATCTCACAGGACTGTCCTGCTACAATGCTGTATATGGTTAGATTTCTAAATGTCTGTGTAAAAATATGTAATTGTTTATTCATGTTCTTTAAATATTTTTCATTTTTTAAATTTTTATCTCTATATTCTGCAGGGACTTAATGATTAACATATCAATACTTGATGGAAAATACCTGTTTCATGTTATGCCTAAGATGTTTGATATTCAGACAGATAGTGAAGTTAAACGCAACTGCATGTGTTACAGGGTAATAATAAGCTTCTCTTCTGGAGGGTTAACAACTTAAATTTACAGACCAAAAATTAGAGAAATAGAAGGGCTGCAAGGACAGCTAACATTTTGGCCATAGCCTTTTAAGGTCAGTGAAGACTCAGGACGTAGGAGAACCTATATTGTAACATCATGTAACTCAGTTGTGTCCCAAATTTTCTGATCAGGGACATTATGGGGCCACAGAGTAACGTGATCAATAATGTAGAGTGTGCCTATGGCGAGTCACTTGGAAAGAAAATATTCTCTCAGGCTTTCACAGAGGGCAAATTGGTCAAGCAATGTCCGTGACTCATCCACATGGCTGACACTGACAAAGGATCTGTAAACTGTGGTTCAGGGTTACAGGATAAATCCTGAGGGTACTTGACTGACCTTATCAGATACAAATGTTACATTTCTTGTTAGGTCTTGCTTTGTCTTGGTCTTATCCATCCAGCAGAATAGTATAAATCGAGGTTTAAAAAAAAAGCCATATTAATATG
>NW_004526476.1:0-1349 GCF_000260255.1 Octodon degus
AGAAAGCATCCATGAAGTTTGTGACTTTCGAAAAAGAGGCGCTGAGAAACTGCAGAATTTTGTTCTACCTCCCTTTCACTCCTTTGGGCAAAGAGCCACAAACACGTTTCTAGACTCCAGTGCCCTGAGGAGAGCAGCTTGTTTCCACTCCATGATTTGTGTTTCTAACTGTGAGTTCTTAATGCAGAAGAGCCAGCTAAGCTCCACCTGCTCTGGGAAGCTGTGCATTCCAATGCCTGTTCCTGTATACAGAGCAACACAATACTCTGGCTAAAACATCACTTTTGTAACTAAAATACTTCACCTTTACGCGCTGTGAAAATAGTGGCAAATCATTCAGTCTCCTAAGAGAAAGCATTCATGAAGTTTGTGACTTTCGACAAGGAGGCGCTGAGAAACTGCAGAAGATTGTTCTCTCTCCCATTCATTTATATGGGCAAAGAGCCAAAAACACGATTCTAGACTCCAGTGCCCTAAGCAGAGCTGCTTGTTTCCACTGCATCATTTGTGTTTCTAAGTGTGAGTTGTTAATGCATAAGAGCCAGCTAAGGTCCAACTTCTTTCAGAAGCAGTGCACTCCAATGCCTGTTCCTGTATACAGAGCAACACAGAACTCTGGCTAAAACATCACTTTTGTAACTAAAGTACTTCACAGTTCTGCTCTGTGAAAACAGTGGCAAATCATTCAGTCTCAAAAGAAAAAGCATCCGTGAAGTTTGTGACTTTCCACCTGGAGGTGCAGAGAAAGAGCAGTAGTTTGATCTCTCTCCCATTCATTCCTATGGGCAAAGAGCCACAAACAACTTTGTAGATTCCAGTGCCGTGAGGAGCGCTGCTTGTTTCTACGGCATGATTTGAGTTTGTAAGTGTGAGTTCTTAATGCAGAAGAGCCAGCTAAGCTCCAGCTTCTTTGGGAAGCAGTGCACTCCAATGCCTGTTTCTGTGTACAGCGCAATACAGAACTCCGGATAAAATATCACTTTTGTAACTAATGTACATCACACTTCCGCGATTTTAAAAGAGTGGCAAATCATTTAGTCTCCTAAGAGAAAGCATCCATGTAGTTTGTGACTTTCGACAAGGAGATGCTGAGAAATTGCAGAAGTTTGTTCTACCTCCCATTCATTCCTATATCAAAGAGCTACAAACACGTTTCTAGAATCCCGTGCCCTAAGGAGAGCTGCTTGTTTCTACTGCACGATTTGTGTTTCCAAGTGTGATTTCTTAATGCAGAAGAGCCAGCTAAGATCCAGCTTCTAAGTGCAGCACTGCACTCCATTGCCTGTTGCTGTATACAGCGAAACACAGAACTCTGGCTAAAACATCACTTTTGTAACTAAAGTACTTCA
>NW_004526476.1:2469-4206 GCF_000260255.1 Octodon degus
AGTTTGTTCTCTCTCCCATTCATTCCTATGGGCAGAGCCACAAACACGTTTCTAGACTCCAGTGCCCTGAGGAGAG
This sequence comes from Octodon degus, assembly GCF_000260255.1. Taxonomy (NCBI): domain Eukaryota; kingdom Metazoa; phylum Chordata; class Mammalia; order Rodentia; family Octodontidae; genus Octodon; species Octodon degus. The sequence continues at coordinate 2,546 of NW_004526476.1, forward strand.
CTGCTTGTTTCTACTGCATGATTTGTGTTTCTAAGTGAGAGTTCTTAATGCAGAAGAGACAGCTAAGCTCCAGCTTATTTGGGAAGCAGTGCACTCCAATGCCTGTTCCTCTATAGAGCACAACACAGAACTCTGGCTAAAACATCACTTTTGTAACTAAAGTACTTCACAGTTAGGCTCTGTGAAAAGAGTGGCAAATCATTCAGTCTCCTAAGAGAAATCATCCATGAAGTTTGTAACTTTCGACAAAGAGGCGCTGAGAAAATGCAGAATTTTGTTCTACCTCCCATTCCCTCCTTTGGGCAAAGAGACACAAACACGTTTCTAGACTCCCGTGCCCGAAGGAGAGCTGCTTGTTTCTACTGCATGATTTGTGTTTCTAAGTGTGAGTTCTTAATGCAGAAGAGCCAGCTAAGCTCCACCTTCTCTGTGAAGCTGTGCACTCCAATGCCTGTTCCTCTATAGAGCGCAACACAGAACTCTGGCTAAAACATCACTTTTGTAACTAAAGTACATCACAGTTAGGCTCTGTAAAGACAGTGGCAAATCATTTAGTCTCCTAAGAGAAATCATCCGTGAAGTTTGTGACTTTCCACCTGGAGGTGCAGAGAAACTGCAGAAGTTTTTCTCTCTCCCATTCATTTATATGGGCAAAGAGCCAAAAACACGTTGCTAGAATCCAGTGCCCTAAGGAGAGCTGCTTCTTTCCACTGCATCATTTGTTTTTCTAAGTGTGAGTTCTTATTGCAGAAGAGCCAGCTAAGGTCCAACTTCTTTAAGAAGCACTGCACTCCATTGCCTGTTCCTGTATACAGCACAACACAGAACTCCTGATAAAATATCACTTTTGTACCTAACGTACTTCACACTTCTGCACTTTGAAAAGAGTGGCAAATCATTCAGTCTCCTAAGAGAAAGCATCCATGTAGTTTGTTACTTTCGACAAGGAGTTGCTGAGAAACTGCAGAAGTTTGTTCTCTCTCCCATTCATTCCTATGGGCAAAGAGCCACAAACACATTTCTAGCCTCCAGTGCACCGAGGAGAGCTGCTTGCTTCTATTGCATGATTTGTGTTTCTAAGTGTGAGTTCTTAATGCAGAAGAGCCAGCTAAGTTCCAGCCTCTTTGGGAAGCAGGGCACACCAATGCGTGTTCCTGTATACAGTGCAACACTGAACTCTGGGTAAAACATCACTTTTTAACTAAAGTATTTCAGAGTTCCGAGCTGTGCAAAGAGTGGCAAATCATTCAGTGTCCTAAGAGAATGCATCCGTGAAGTTTGTGACTTTCCACCTGGAGGTGCAGAGAAACTGCAGAAGTTTGTTCTCTCTCTAACATTCATTCCTAAGGGCAAAAAGCCACAAACACGTTTCTAGACCCCAGTGCACCGAGGAGAGCTTCTTTTTTCTTCTGCATGATTTGCGTAACTATGTGTGAGTTCCTAATGCAGAAGAGCCAGCTAAGCTCACACTTCTTTGTGAAGCAGGGCAATCCATTGCATGTTCCTCTATAGAGCGCAACAAAGAACTCTGGCTAAAACATCACTTTTGAAACGAAAGAACTTCAGAGTTCCGCGCTGTGCAAAGAGTGGAAAATCATTCAGTCTCCTAAGAGAAAGCATCCGTGAAGTTTGTGACTTTCCACCTGGAGGTGCAGAGAAAC
>NW_004526476.1:5296-6216 GCF_000260255.1 Octodon degus
ATTCATTCCTATGGGCAAAGAGCCACAAACACGTTTCTAGACTCCAGTGCCCTGAGGAGAGCTGCTTGTTTCTCCTGCATCATTTGTGTTTCTAACTGTGAGTTCTTAATGCAGAAGAGCCAGCTAAGCTCCAGCTTCTTTAAGAAGCAGTGCACTCCAATACCTGTTCCTTTATACAGCGCAACACAAACTCTGGCTAAAACATCACTTTTGTAACTAATGTACTTCACAGTACCGCTCTGTGAAAACAGTTACAAATCATTCAGTCTCCTAAGGGAGATCATCCGTGAAGATTCTGACTTTCTACCTGGAGGTGCAGAGAAACTGCAGAAGTTTGTTCTCTCTCCCATTCATTCCTATGGGCAAAGTGCCACAAACACGTTTCTAGACTCCAGTGCGCTGAGGAGAGCTGCTTGTTTCTACTGCATGATTTGTGTTATTAAGTGTGAGTTCTTAATGCAGAAGAGCCAGCTAACCTCCAGCTTCTTTAAGAAGCAGTGCACACCAATGCCTGTTCCTGTATATAGCGCAACACAGAACTCTGGCTCAAAACTTCACTTTTGTATCTAAAGTACTTCACAGTACCGCTCAGTGAAAAGAGTTGCAAATCATTCAGTCTCCGAAGGGAGAGCATCCGTGAAGTTTGTGACTTTCCACCTGGAGGTGCAGAGAAACTGCAGAAGTTCGTTCTCTCTCCCATTCACTTCTATGGGCAAAGAGCCACAGACACGGTTCTAGAATCCAGTGCCCTGAGGAGAGCTGCTTGTTTCTCCTGCATGATTTGTGTGTCTAAGTGTGAGTTCTTAATGCAGAAGAACCAGCTAAGCCCCAGCTTCTTTGTGCAGCACGGCACTCCATTGCCTGTTGCTGTATACAGCGCAACACAGAACTCTGGCTAAAACATCACTTTTGTAACTAAA
>NW_004526477.1:0-483 GCF_000260255.1 Octodon degus
AAGCAATTCCAGAGCTTCTCTTGTAGGCGATATCTCCAAACATTTCCTATCTCTTCCCATAAGCCATTTTCAAAAGCTCACAGTCCACATGGTCAGGATTAGCCACAGAAAAAGTCCCACTCCTCTAGTATCAAATTCTGTCTTAGTTATTCTTCTTGTGTTGCTGGGACAAATACCCAATACTCAAAATGAAGGAACAATTTATTTGATTCACAGTTACTGGAGTTCATAGTTTATTTATTTTATTTTATTTTATTTTTTCTATTTTAGAAAAGGGTCTATAGGGTGTTTAGGGTCTTACTACTAGTTCAGACTCATAGTGATCCACCTGTTAACAGCCTCCTAAGAGGTGGGATTACAGTCACATGCCACCACTCCCAGTCTCGGAGGTTTCATATCTTAAAGCAGCAAAAACTCCTGGCCTTATTTGCTCAACAGAGAGGGTCAGTGCCTGTCTTCTTCAAACATCTCCTCTCTGCCCAA
>NW_004526477.1:3807-4612 GCF_000260255.1 Octodon degus
CTGCAGGAGCATCTGGCATGGACTCTGCAGGAGGAGCTCTCATGGGCTGTGCCAGTGGACCCTTCACAGGCTCTGCAGGTGGAGCCGGGAAGGGTTCTGCAGGTGCATCTGGCATGGACTCTGCAGGAGGAGCTCTCATGGACTCTGCCAGTGGACCCTTCACAGGCTCTGCAGGGGGAGCTGGGAAGGGTTTTAGAGTGGGAACTTGGAAAAGCTCTAAAGGGGGAGCAGGCATGTGCTGTGCAGGGGGAGATGGGAAAGGCGCTAGAGTGGGAACTTAGAAAAGCTTTTCACGGGGAACAGGCATGTGCTGTGCAGGGGGAGCTGAGAAGGGCTCTGCAGATGGAAAAGGGAATGGCTGTACATGTGGAGCAGGCTTGTGCTCTGCAGGTGGAGGTGGGAAGGGCTCTGGAATTGAAACTTGGAAAAGCTCTACAGGTGAAGGAGGCATGTGCAGGGGTAGCTGGCACTGACTCTGGAGGGGGAGCTGGCACAGGCTCTGCAATTGAAGCTGGCATGTGCTCTGCAGGAGAAGCTGGAAAGGGCTCTGCAAGTGAAACTAAGAATACCTCTGCAGGTGGAGAAGGCATGTGCTTTACAGGTGGGGACGGAATGTTTTCTGCAAATGGAGCTGGCACAGGCTCTGCACGAGTAGCTAGTACAGTCTGCAGGTGGAGCTGTCATGTGCTCTGCATGTGGACCTTCCATGTGCTGTGCAGGTGGAGCTTACATGGGACCCACAAGTAATGCTGGTTTGTGCTCCACAAGGGGAGCTGCCTTTGACTCTGAAAGGTGGAGCTGACAG
>NW_004526477.1:6277-6601 GCF_000260255.1 Octodon degus
ATGAGAGCCTGTGGTATGGAAATGTCATTCCTTGGTGCCTCCAGGCAGGAGCAGTCATGGACAGGGCAGATGTCCGAGAAGGCCTTCTCAGCAGGCTCATTCAGGATGTGCTGCAGGCTGGCGGGCTCCAGACTCACTGTACAGACCTCTGCCAGGCTCTCTGCCACCTGATTTCTATTCTCTGGTGGGACAGTGGGGAGATACGGAGCTGGTGCATTTGAGGCTCTGATGCAAGTCTTCATAGGGTCTTTCAAATCAAGGAGCACTAAAAGGGCCCATCAGTGAAGGGATTCTCTAATGAAAAATGAAGTTGCAGAAGGGACA
>NW_004526478.1:0-941 GCF_000260255.1 Octodon degus
TAATATATATTCTATATAAAATATAGCTATATATCTATCTGTATATAAAATATAGATATCTATGTTTCTATATATGAGGAAAAAAGAAAAAATACACAAGCATACATACAGTTAATTTTTTCTCCTGATTGTTCTTATGGTCACAGTGTGTTGCATTGTAGAAAAACTCTACACCGTATTACCATATTTATCTATTTCGCTGGTGGACATTTAAACCATTATAACTACCCAATTAATTTTTTAAATGTTATTTATTTATTTTTGTACTTTAGGGAAGAGTCTACAGGCTCTACAGGGTGTAGAGCATGTGTAGATCATATTCATAGTGATCCACCTGTGTTCAGTCTCACAAGAACTGGGACTGCAGGCGCGTACCACCATGCTTAATCTCAGTCACCATCTCAGCAGGTCCCAGGGGTGAGTACAGCAGGGCATGCCACGGATCAAACCCATCCACTGCGCTCTGCCTAAACCAATGCTTTAATCTGCTGAGCTATCTGGCCAGCCCTCAATTAATATTTTAAAATAAGCAATTTAAGTGGTGAATACATGCCATAAACTGAACTAACTGGTTCTCATTCATTATCATGTTTGATCTTTATTTCTGTGATGAAAATATTACCATTCAGGAAAATTCTAACTTTTAACTTTCTGTAGTAAAAGAAGCATGGTACAATATTGTTTTCTGTTCTTCCTTTTGAGAGGTAGAATTTATTTGTCCCTTCTTGACTCTGGACCTGATTTAGTGACTAGCTAGACTACTAAGCCATTGCAGAAGTGATGTTTGGAGCTGTGGTGTCTCAGGCAGATGAGGTCTTTGCAGATTTCTTCTGAGGCTATGAATATTTACTCCTAGGAATTCTCTCTCCACCTCCAGTTGTTATTCCTTGAGAAAAACCAAGTCACATGTGCAACCCATGATTAGGTGCTCTAGTCAACCT
>NW_004526478.1:1446-6148 GCF_000260255.1 Octodon degus
ATAAATTGCAAATCCTCAAGGAAATAGTTTCATAATTTCTGGAAATCTTGAGGAAAATAATCATCACTGATTAAAAGGAAGAATGCTAGGATTTGATTTCAAATTGTTCATTTTTCCCCTTAAACGTAGAAAATCCCTTTTAGTAATATTTATGCACTCTTCAAAATAGAGCAACTATTTCCAACCATTTTTTGCCTGACCATTTTTTTTAAAAAGGAACTTTCTCAGAGATCCTTAAGGAGAATAGAGTTGCTTCTCAATATCTGATTCAACCAAATACAGACCAAAATAATTGAGAAAACAATGCTCTATACTGAATAAGCATAAATGTTCTTTTCATTATTCTCTGAACAATATGCTGAACACCTATTTGCATTGTATTGCATATATAGAAGTAAACTGGAGGTAATTTAAACTATATGACAGCCTGGACTTATGTTATATGTAAATATTATGTCATTTTATATAAGAAACTTCAGTATCCATAGATTTTTGATTCCCTGGGGTCCTGGAAATGATATCCTATAGATGGGAAGGATGACTACTCTTTTCCTATTCTTTGCCTTTTGAGGATGGACTTTGATAGCTCCCAAGCATGTTGCCTACATGGCAAAAATACTTTAAAACCCAGTGATTTAGTCATGTTTGCACATGTTCTTGGGGGCAACTCTGATGATCATGCTTGTACAGCTTCAATGTGTGTATTCATTGGCTTGGAATCTCTGTAAATGCACTTTCTGACTTTCATGTCTAGTGTGTTTGCTGAGAGATGGGATGTGTGACAGTAACAGGAGATAGTGTTGCTGATGCTCTAGGTTCACATTGAGGGACACCAGCTCAGAGGGTCCCAAACTTGAGAAGAACCAGACATCTAATTTGAAGAAATGAACAGTTCACCATGTGGTCAAGGATTATAACGAATCAGGTTTTGTTACATTTATCTGGCTATTACCAGTAATCATGATAACACTGCAGGCTTATATGCTTCCTCAACTTAGCATCTCCCTGAGATACCAAGGCTTAGCATCATATCACACACAAAAAATCAACTGTCTGCTTTCAGCTTCAGTTTTCTGTTAGAGATGGATTATGTTAAATTCAGAGCCCAGACAGTATCACATTTTGGCTCTTTTCCTACGTAGTATGCTCCTTTTCTTAAGTATGCTCCATTCTTCTATTGAGAGGTTATGAAAACAAGGAAGCTTGAGACTTAACTAATGTTTATAAATTGCCTCGGTGATTGGTAGACAAGTAGAGTACTGTTTATGACCTGAAATCTATACATATGGACAAGCTCTGGTAAAAGTAGAGCTAACATGGTTAAGGATTATAAATCAGGCTGGAAGAGTGGTTAACATTGATGGTCCATTTACCCTGTAGATTAACCAAAAGTGAAATGCAAATTTAATGCATCATTGCAGGATTTCATCCCAAAGTGTTATTTTGTTTCCATCAATGTCCACTTATATCTACCACTCTGCCTAACCAGTCTGGATTTTATTATTTATCTGTCCAAACAGTAAATATTTTAAGGCAGTGATTAAGAAGCTTATACATTTAAGAACCAAATTCTGTCATGTTGCTGCATCTAAAGTCAACACTCCAAAATCAGTAGCATTCCTATACACAAGCAACAAAGCCATGAAGATAAATTTAAGGAAATCGTGTCCTTCACAATAGCATATAAAGTGAAGTACATAGGAAGCAAGCTAACAAAGGGAGTGAAAGATTTTTATACAAAGTACAATACTCTGGAAAAGTGGACCAAGGAGATTATCAGAAAATGCAAAAATACCCTTTTTTTTTCCTTAGGAAGAACCAAAACAGTGAAAATGGCCATACTTTCAAAATTGTTATGCAGATTTAATGCAGTACTCATCAAAATAGCAATAACTAACATTACAGAGTTAAAGAAAACAATGCTAAATTTTATTTGTCACTAGCTGAGACCTAGAATAGCAGAAATAATTTTGGGTAAGGAAGGCAAGTCAGGAAGTATCTTTAAACTGTACTTCAAATCATACTACAAAGCTACTATTCCTGTAACAGCATGAACAAAGTGTAACAGCACTGGTGAAACAACAGACCTAAGAATCTATGGATCAAATTAGAAGATACAGAAGCAACTTCTGGTGCACTCAACCATAAATACTATAAAAATTAGATAAAAATTAGATCCATGTCTATCAACAAGCACTAAACTAACATCAAAATAAATTAAAGGTCTATATATTAAAATAGAAACAATAAATGTGCTGTGAGAGAGAAAATACCCCTAATGAAGACAGAGAGAAAGGCAAGGACTAGAACAAAAACCCAGACCACAAGGAATATATCACAAAGAATCAATAACTTGTATCTCAGCTTACTAAAAAACTTTGCACAGCAAAATAAATCATCAGTAGAGCTAAGAAACAACTTTCATATTAGGGAAAATCATTTGCCTGATTTTTCCTAGATGAGAGGCTCATACCTAGAATATATACAGAGCTAAAATATAATCAGAGTCTTCTCATTTAAAGAACCAATCCAAAAAATGGGCAACTAAAATGAACAGACACTTCACAGACCAAGAAGAAGAAATGGAAAATAAACATAGGAAAAAAATTTTCAACATCACTGGTCATTCAAGAGATGCAAATTCAAATTATACAAGGTTCCATCTCACCCCAGAAAAAATAGCTACTATCAAGAAGTAAACTGATAACAATTGCTGGCAGACTGTAGGAAAAAAAGCAACTCTTCTCCACTGTTAGTGGGAGTGTATACTGGTACAACTACTATGGAAGTCAGTGTGGAGATGCCTTAAAAAGTAAGACCAAAGGTTCCATTTGACCAAGTTATTCCCCTTCTTGGTATCTTCCCAAATAATTAAAAGCATAATATCACAGCAATGGGTACACACCCATGTTTATAGCACCACAATTTGTAATAGCTAAATCTTGGAAACAGCCGAAATGTCCTTGAAGGGATGAATGGATAAAGAAGATGTGATATTTTTATGTAATGGCATACTACTGGTACACAAAGAGGATCAAATTGGGGCATTTCTAGGCAAATGGATGCACCTTGAATCTTCTATTCTTTTTATTTTTTTAATGTATTTTAGTATGGTGTCTTAAAGGGTCTCACTGCACAAATCAGACTCTTAGTGATCCTTTTGTTTGCAGACTCCCAAGTGCTGCAATTGCAGGCCCGTGCCATCAAGTCCAGTCTCAGTCACTATCGCAGCATGCCCCAGGGGCAGGGCTAGCACAGCTCACCAGATATTGAAACCCAGTTCCTGCATCTGTCTAATCAGGAGCTTTAGTCCACTGGCTATCTGGCCAGCCCAACCCTTCTATTCTTAAGTAAAATAAATTGAACATACATGTGTGTATATAACACTTTTTTTCTCTCATGTGAGATAAGAAAGTAAAGAAGGATAAGAATGTATACTGGATACTATGGAGCAGGAAAAAATGCTCAACTAAGAAAAGGAGCAAGGGTTGGGTGAGAGGGAAATGAAGAAAGAGAAAAGAAGGAAAAAGCAAGAAAAGAAAACAAAACAGAAACAAAGCTTTTGTGAATTGGGAAGGGATTGAAGGCAGGATAAATAAATGGGAAAAGAATAATTAACAAAAGGCAGGTAGAGGTACACAACCATTTGAGGAAAATGATTACTATGTACACCTAAAATATAACGGTAAACTTAATTAATTTTTCCCATAATTTTATTGTGAAACAAATAGCAATGAGACAGTTTCAAATCAAATTGGAAGGACAGTTTCAAAAATTAACACATTGCATACTATTTTCCTAGTGGTTATTTGTTGCCCAAGATGAAGACATGAAATCCTGTTTACAGACACTATTAGAACAAATCCCTTTATTCATTGAAATAATAGAATGTAGCTATATATCTATCCACACAGATACAATATGGTCATTCATCTATATCCCCTTTATTTGTTTAGTTTTGTCATTTAAATACTATAGGTGTGTGAGCCCAGCAAAATTATCCCAAATAGTCCAGTAGTCCATAATAGTTTTGGGTCTTCTATTTGACTGGCAATGTCAGAAGTTGTTGACCTGAGTCCCTTACAGCTCAACATAACAACAGGGCTTTACTTCTTATACTTCATTTTTATACTTTTCTGTAGGATGGTTAAGACCAAGCTAAAGCAAGACCTATATAACAAGAATTGTAGTTTTTGTATGTAGTAAGATCAGGCAAATCCATTCAGGATTTATCCTGAAACCCTGTACCTCAGTTAGTGAATCCATTGTCACTGTCAGCCATGTGGATGAGTCACGGACATTGCTTGGCCAATGTGCTCTCTGTGAAAGCCTGAGAAAATGTTTTCCCTTCATGTGACTCTCCTTAAGCACACTCTACATCATCGATCACTTTCCTTTTTGGCCTCATAATCTCCTTGATCAGAAAATTTGGGACACTACTGAGTCACATGATGTTATAGTGCGTGTTCTCATATCTCCAGAATCTTAATTGAGCTTGCAAGGCTAGGCCCAAAATACTGGCTGTCCTTGCAGCCCTCCTTTTTCTATAATTTTTGGTCTGCAAACTTAGGTTGATAACCCTCCAGAAGAGAGGCCTACTGTTATTACCATACAACCTAGGCTATTGAGCTTAACATCACTATCAGTCTGAATAGCAAACATCTTAGGCATAACATGGAACAGGAATTTTTCATTAAGTATT